>NC_064861.1:75664433-75855685 GCF_024139225.1 Suncus etruscus | reverse complement strand
ATAGTAGATTCTTCTCTACTCTAACTGCAGTGTTTCACCACTCTTTGTGGCAAACTTCCTACTCTGGACTGGTCCTCTTCCTCCTTTTTTTTGTTTTGTTGTTTGGGCCACACCCAGCAGTGCTCAGGGGTGACTCCTGGCTGTCTGCTCAGAAATAGCTCCTGGCAGGCACGGGAGACCATAAGGGACATCGGGATTCAAACCAACCACCTTAGGTCCTAGATCGGCTGCTTGCAAGGCAAACACCGCTGTGCTATCTCTCCGGGCCCGTCCTCTTCATCCTTATCTCTGTTGTCTCTGGGTATTATTACCATACAATCTTTTATTTTTCTTATTCACAAATGAATGAGATTATTCTATATTTAGCCCCTTTCCTCTGACTCATTTCACGCAGCATAATCTCCATATCCATCCATGTATAAGCAAATTTCATGACTTCACTATTTCTAACAGCTGCATAATATTCCTTTGTGTAGATGTACTACACTTTCTTTTTCTTTTCTTTTTTTACTTTTGGGCTACACCCAGTGGCACTCAGGAATTACTCCTGCCTCTGCACTCAGAAATCATTCCTGGTAGGCTTGGAGGACAATGTGGGATGCGAGAGATTGAACCTGGGTCAGCTGCATGCAAGGCAAATGCTCTCCCTACCCATGGTTTTATCGCTCTGGCCTGTACCATAGTTTCTTTAGCCACTCATCTGTTCTTGAGCAGCTGGGTTGTTTCTGGATTCTGGCTATTGTATAGAGCTGCGATGAACATAGGAGTGCAGAGAGCATTTTTGTATTAATTTTTGTGTTCCTAGAGTATATCTCTAAAAGTGACATTGATGAATCCTATGGAAGTTCAATTTCTAGTTTTTTGAGGAATATTAATATTTTCCAAAAAGGTTAGACCAGTCTGTATTCCTACCAGAAGTGAATCAGAGTCCCTTTCATTAAGCACTGGTTGTTCTTGTTCTTTGTAATATGTGTCAGTCTCTATGGTAGGTGATAATATTTCATTGTTGTTTTGATTTGCATCTCCCTGATAATTAGTAATGTAGAGCATTTTTTTTTCATGTGTCTACTGGCCCTCTGTATTTCTTTTATGAGGAAATGTCTGTACATTTTTTCCCATTTTTGGATGAAGTTGGAATTTGGTTTTTTTTTGTTGTTGTTTTTTTGCTAAATTCTATCAGTGCCTTGTATATATTAGATTATATTAACCCTTTATCTGATGGGTATTGGATGAATAGTTTCTTCCATTCCATGAGTAGTCTTTGTATTCTAGTTACTGTTTCCTTTGAGGTGTAGAAGCTTCTCAGTTTAATGTAGTCCCATTTGTTTATCTTTGCTTCCACTTGCTTGGCCAGAGGTGTTCCCTCCTTGAGGATGACATTAGCTTCAATGTCATGGAGCATTCTGTCTACATTTTCTTCTATGTACCTTATGCTTTCAGCTCTGATATCAAGGCCTTTAATCTAATTTGATTTAACTTTTGAGCATGGTATTAAAGAGAGGTCTGAGTTCACTTTCTTTTTGCAAGTAGTTGACTAGTTTTCCAAACACCACTTATTGAAGAAGCTTTCCTTGCTCCACTTCATATTTCTTGCTTCTTTACCTGAGATTAATTGATCATAAGCCTATGGGTCCATCTCTGAATATTAAACTCTATTCCATTGATCTGAGGGTCTGTCTTTATTCCAATACCATGCTGTTTTTATGACTACTGCTAGTCTAGTCTAGTTTAAAGTTGGGGAAATGATTTCTCCCATCTTCTTTTTGCCAAGGATTACTTCAGTTATTCCTGGATATTTAGTGCTCCATAATAATTTGATGAGCACCTGATCCACTTCTTTGAAAACTGTCATGGAAATTTTTTTATAGGGATTACATTAAATACAGAGAATTCTTTGGGAATTATTACTATTTAATTATGTGGTTTGATCCCCAGTATTCCATGTGGTCCCCTGAGCCTGCCAGGAGAAATTTCTGAGTGCAGAGCCAGGAGTAACCCCTGAGTATCACTAGGTGTGGAAAAGAAAGAAAGAAAGAAAGAAAGAAAGAAAGAAAGAAAGAAAGAAAGAAAGAAAGAAAGAAAGAAAGAAAGAAAGAAAGAAAGAAAGAAAGAAAGAAAGGAATAAGAAAGAAAGAAAGAAAGAACAAGAGAGAGAAAGAAAGAAAGAAGGAAAGAAGAAAGAAAGAGAGAGAAAGAAAGAAAGAAAGAAAGAAAGAAAGAAAGAAAGAAAGAAAAAGAGAAAGAAAGAGAGAAAGAAAGAAAGAAAGGAATAAGAAAGAAAGAAAGAAAGAAAGAAAGAAAGAAAGAGAGAAAGAAAGAAAGAAAGAATAAGAAAGAAAGAAAGAAAGAAAGAAAGAAAGAAAGAAAGAAAGAAAGAAAGAAAGAAATAAAGAAAGAATAGAAAGAAAGAAAGAAAGAAAGAAAGAAAGAAAGAAAGAAAGAAAGAAAGAAAGAAAGAAAGAAAGAAAGAAAGAGAGAGAGAGAGAGGGAGGGAGGGAGGGAGGGAGGGAGGGAGGGAGGAAGGAAGGAAGGAAAGAAGGAAGGAAGGAAAGGAGAAAGGAAGGAAGGGAGAAATAAAGGGAGAAAGAAAGGAAGGGAAAAAGGAAGAAAGAACCTGTGTTTTATAACCTTTTTTATTTTTAATTTTTATTTTTAGTTTTATTTATTAGTTTTTTGGGCCACACCGTTTGACGCTCAGGGGTTACTCCTGGCTAACTGCTCAGAAATTGCCCCTGGCTTGGTGGGACCATATGGGACGCCGGGGGATAGAACTGAAGTCCTTCCTTGGCTAGTGCTTGCAAGGCAGACACCTTACCTCTAGTGCCACCTCACCGGCCCCTTATAACCTTTTTTAGCTGAGTCTCTGTGGTCTGATATTAGTATAGCCACCCCAGCATTTTTTTTTGGGGGGTCACACCTGGCAGTGCTCAGGAGTTATTCCTGGCTCCAGGCTCAGAAATTGCTCCTGGCAGGCACGGGGGACCATATGGGGCGCCGGAATTCGAACCGATGACCTCCTGCATGAAAGGCAAACGCCTTACCTCCATGCTATCTCTCCGGCCCCAAGTTTCTAGTTCTTTTTTTTTTTTTTTGGGCACCCCAGCATTTTTAAGAAATAGTTTCTACACAGCGGCGTTTGCCTTTCAAGCGGCCAATCCAGGACCAAAGGTGGTTGGTTCGAATCCCGGTGTCCCATATGGTCCCCCGTGCCTGCCAGGACCTATTTCTGAGCAGCCAGCCAGGAGTAACCCCTGAGCATCGCCGGGTGTGGCCCAAAAACCAAAAAAAAAAAAAAAAAAAGAAAAGAAATAGTTTGCTTGACAGATTGTTTTCCAACCTTTGACCTTGAGTCTTTGTTTGCTCTGATTATTCAAAAATGTGTCTTGCAGGCAGAAAAAATTGGTTTTATTTTTTTATCCATTTTGCCACTCTTTGTCTCTCTTTTTTTTTTGGGGGGGTTGGGTTTTGGGTCACACCTGTCAGCACTCAGGGCTTATTCCTGACTCTGCGCTCAGAAATCACTCCTAGCAGGCTAGGGGGACCATATGGGATGCTGGATTCGAACCACCATCCTTCTGCATGCAAGGCAAACACCTTACCCTCCATGCTATCTCTCCAGCCCCTTTTTGTCTCTTAATTGTTACATTTAGTTACATTGAGAGAGATAATTGTCATGGGATTTTGTGTCATTTTTTGTAGTTTAGTTGTTTGGGGAGTTTATCTTGCCTTAAATTAGACCCTTCAGTTCTTCTTTTAATGTTTCTTTCGAATCTATAAAGTTCCTGAGCTCTTGTTCATCCATAAAGTGGTGTATCCTTTCTTCAAACCAAATAGAAGTTGGGACGGGTAAACTATTAATGGAGAGGCATTCATTTTATTGACTTTATTAATTAAATCCCATTGCCTTCTCACAGCAGTGCTGCCTCTGTCTGACCACAGGGCCCTGCCTAGTTTATCTTCACTTCCTCAATAGCTTAGTTGCACTCCAATGTCTACACTATGTGATCTTCTGATGTTCAAGGATTACTCATGGCTCTGCACTCCAGAATCATTTCTAGCGGGCTCAGGTGACCAGGAGGAATGCCAGGGATCAAACCCAGGCCAGCTGTATGCAAGGCAAGTGGCCAGCCTGCTGTGCTATCACTCCAGCCAAAGCAGACCTTTCTTAATCTAGTTGAGAGCCACTATAAGCACCGTGTCATACTCAATGCCAAGTGCTAAGTAGTTGTCTTACCTTTTCAAGACGATCCTTTAATTCTTGCAAGACAGATTTTTTTTTTTGCAAGACTGATTTTAAGGCTATAAACTCCCTAAGGTTTTGCCTATTTCTGAAGTTCTATGTTATTCCTTCAGATCTGAATGATAATCTAGCTGGATGAAGTATTTTTGGTGGCATGTTAATTTCATTATTGTACCATATTGCTCCATTCTCTTCTGGCTCATAGAGTCTCATTTGATAGACTTACTCCAAATCTTTTGTGCTTTCCTTTATATGTAAGTTCCTTTTTAATCTTAGATAAAACTTTCTTTCAATATTATGCACTTATGTTTGGCTTTTGTCATTTTGAGTATAATCTGTCTTAGAGTCTTGCTATTTAATATTTCTGGAACCCTTTGGGTCTCTTGAATTTCAGTATCTGTATTCCTAAACTTTGGGAAATCTATATTTAAACTATAGTTTCTTCACCAAATTTGCCTTCCTATTTTTCAAGGATTCCAGTGATTCTTTTGTTTCTCTTATACTTACAATTCTGGTATGCTGTGAATTTTTTTAGGATCTTTTTCCACTTTCTGTTGTTTTCTAGCAGTTTATATCATCCCATTTTAGAGCACCTCAGTCTTTTTCTCAACTGCTATTATTTTATTGCTCAAAGAATCTATTGTTTTTTTTTGTTTTTTTGTTTTTTTGGTTTTTGATTTTTGGGTCACACCCAGCAGCGCTCAGGGATTACTCCTGGCTCTACACTCAGAAATCACTCCTGGCAGGCTCTAGGGACCATATGGGATGCCGGGATTCAAACCACTGTCCTTCAGCGTCTAAGGGAAATGCCCTACCGCTGCGCTATCTCTCCAGTCCCTATTGAATATTTTATATCACCTATAATTCATTTCTCCTTACAGTTTTCTTCATTTCAACTTTCATATTTTCTTGTGCTTTCTGACTACCTGTGCCATTGGTTTTTGTTTGGTTTTTGAGTTCATTGATTATCCTCACAATTGTGTTACCAAAGTCACTATCTGAGAATTTACTAAGCTTGGGGTTGCTGATTTAGTCTTCTATGTTACTGTTTTCATTCACTGAACTTCTGCAGCTCTTTCCCATTGAGATTACTGTGTACCTGCTGTACTGAAGATTAATCTTTGAGTCCCCCCTTGAAATTCTCTGAGGAATTACGTTGAGAATTTCTCTTTTCTTTCTCTGCCAGTCTTCACCCAGTGATATGAAATGTAATGTGAACAGTATAAAATCTTCTGAGCTGTTGCATAGCCTCATAAGCGGCTGTGCACCTCAGGACATGTGGAACTGGGTTTATTAAAATAAAAGAGGTCAGGTGTGGAAGCTAGAATTTAATCTCATCTGATAGGGTTTGGCAACAATTGGTGACTTACTCAACTT
The DNA here is from genome assembly GCF_024139225.1 of Suncus etruscus. Lineage (NCBI taxonomy): Eukaryota > Metazoa > Chordata > Mammalia > Eulipotyphla > Soricidae > Suncus > Suncus etruscus. The sequence continues at coordinate 75,850,068 of NC_064861.1, read as the reverse complement.
ATTTATGCTTCTGTTTCCTCATTTGTAAGAAAGGGTGACTTATCTATTATTTATTTCTGTAAAAAAAAAGTTTAAGAAATAACCATTTTATTTTCTCATGATTATATGGGTCATAATTTTGGGTTGAACTCAGATAAGTGGTTCTTCTGCAGGTTATAACTGAGGTTACTTGTGAAGCTTTAGATACCAGATCTAAAAAGGGCTAGCTTCTATGTGTGGTGAATGGTTCTTGTGCACTAGCCCATGTTTCTTCACTTGATTATGGAAGAGTTCCAAAAGAGCAAGAATTGAAACTATAAGGCCCATTGACTCCTAGTTCTTTTTTTTTTTTTTGGGGGGGGGCCACACCTGGCAGTGCTCAGGGGTTACTCCTGGCTGTCTGCTCAGAAATAGCTCCTGGCAGGCACGGGGGACCATATGGGACACCGGGATTCAAACCAATCACCTTGGGTCCTGGATCGGCTGCTTGCAAGGCAAACGCCGCTGTGCTATCTCTCCAGGCCCTCGCACACAGACAAAAAAAATTAACTTCCGGGGCCAGAGCAGTGGCGCAAGCAGTAGGGAGTTTGCCTTGCACACGCTAAACTAGGACAGACCACAGTTCAATCCCTCGGCATACCATATGGTCCTCCAAGCCAGGAGCAATTTCTGAGCACATAGCCAGGAGTAACCCCTGAGCGGCACCGGGTGTGGCCCAAAACCCAAAATTTAAAAAATAAAAATAATTAAAAAATAAATAACTTCCAACTCATCCTATCTCAAATAAAGTCATAGGCCAAATTCAATGGATGAAAAAAATAGATTTCTATCTGTACAAACAGATAGTAATAATTAAACCAAATTTTTTTAGTGACAAACTAATACAAGAAGAAAACTGAGAACCTTTACACATAGTAAAGTGCTCAATACGTCTATTGCTTTGGAGGACACATCTGATGGTGCTAGGGATTTACTCCTGGTTCAGTACTCAGAGGTCATTTCTGCAGTGCTCAGGGGACCATATGGGGTGCCAAAGATTGGACCTGCGTTAGCTGAATGCAAAGCAAATGCCCTATCCATTGTACTATATCTCTGGTCCCCAAAAGTTTGCCTCTTTTTTGTTATTGTCATTGTTGTTGCATTAGAATTACCTTTTCTTTTTTTTTTTTTTCTTTTTTTTTTTTTTGGTTTTTGGTTTTTGGGTCACTCAGAAATTATTCCTGGCGCTTCTCTCAGAAATCGACCCTGGCAGGCTCGGGGGACCATATGGAATGCCAGGATTTGAACCACCAGTCTTTTTTTGCATGCAAGGCAAACACCCTACCTCCATGCTATCTCTCCGGCCCAGAATTACTTTTGATTACTAAGGTAACCTCTTTATTTTTGTTTTGTATTTGGGCCACAACTGGCAGCACTCAGAGGTTGCTTTTGGCTTTGCACTCGGAAATTACTCTTGGCAGACTAAGGGACCATATGGGGTGCTAGGAACAAACTCGGGTTGGCTGTATGCAAGGTAAATGCCCTACCTACTGTACTATCTCCGGTCTCCCCAAATAACCTTTTAATTGCAGGTCTTGAGTATTGAACTGAGACTTTATGTAGAAGCTTATATTGTATTTGTATTTTATTTTGTTTTCTGTGCATTCCTGAGTTTTGCTCAGGGTGAGTGATCACATTCCTTAGTCCATGTGTTTATCAAAGTTGTATTCTCTGTGAGCATAGTTTCTTCACATGCAATAGTTTCCCTTTGCCTAGTTCTCTCCTTTGTTTCTTGAATTCCATGCTGTTCATATTATCCCATGATTTCTTTTAGAAGGGTCACCAGTAAACCATATCTATTTGGATTTTATTTCTCTTTTCTTTTTTTTTTTTTCTTTTTTTTTGGTTTTTGGTTTTTGGTTTTTGGTTTTTGGGCCACACCCAGCGGTGCTCAGGGGTTATTCCTGGCTGTCTGCTCAGAAATAGCTCCTGGCAGGCATGGGGGACCATATGGGACACTGGGATTCGAACCAACCACCTTTGGTTCTGGATCGGCTGCTTGCAAGGCAAACGCCGCTGTGCTATCTCTCCGGGCCCTTATTTCTCTTTTCTGAATTAATGAAAATATCATAATTTTTTGTTTGTTTTTTTGGGTCACACCCGGCAGCACTCAGGGGCCACTCCTGGCTCTACGCTCAGAAATTGTCCCCGGCAGACTCGGGGGACCATATGGGATGCCGGGATTCGAGCCATGGTCCTTCTGCATGCAAGGCAAACGCTTTACCTCCATGCTATCTCTCTGCCCCCCCCAAAAAATCATAATTTCTTATGACATGATATATATTTGGTTTAACTTTTCAGCTATATTGCAGTTTACTAATTTTACTAAATGTTTTCTAGTTATATTTATTGCCTTATTTTTTTTCTTTTTGCTGGTGTGTTGAAGTTACTCATCATTCTTTCACTCCATTATTTGGAAACTTTATAACACTTTTCATTTCTTTTTCTTTTTCTTTTTTTTTTTTTTTTTTGGTTTTGGGTCACACCTGGCAGCACTCAGGGGTTACTCCTGGCTCTACGCTCAGAAATCGCTCCTGGCAGGCTTGAGGGATCATATGAAATGCCGGGATTCGAACCACTGTCCTCCTTCATGCAAGGCAAACACCCTACCTCCATGCTAAATCTCCAGCCCCAACTCTTTTCATTTCTATAGTACTTTAACCATTCTATCCCTAACAATCACAGAAAACTGTATTTATTTAAAGATTTTATTAGATGGGGCCGGGCGGTGGCGCAAAAGGTAAGGTGCGCCTGCCTTGCCTGCGCTAGCCTTGGACGGACTGCGGTTCGATCCCCCGGTGTCCCATATGGTCCCCCAAGCCAGGAGCAACTTCTGAGCGCATAGCCAGGAGTAACCCCTGAGCGTTACCGGGTGTGGCCCAAAAACCAAAAAAAAAAAAAGATTTAGTTTTTGGGTCACACCCGGCGGTGCTCAGGGGTTATTCCTGGATGTCTGCTCAGAAATAGCTCCTGGCAGGCACAGGGGACCATATGGGACACCGGGATTCGAACCAACCACCTTAGGTCCTGGATCGGCTGCTTGCAAGGCAAACACCGCTGTGCTATCTCTCCGGGCCCTAGCTATCTATTCTATGAAACAAATCACTCCAAAACTGAACAGCTTAGCTTAAAACAACAGATAATTATCTAATATTTTCTTTTTTCTGGTGGGGGGTAGTTTGGGCCAGTGGTGCTCAAGGGTTACTCTTGGCTCTGTACTCAGAAATCACTCCTGGCAGGCTCAGAGGACCATTTGGGATACTGGGGATCGAACCTGGCAAACAAAGCAATTGCCCTATGTGCTGTACTTTTGCTCAGGGCCTATCTCATATTTTCTGAAAATTCTATGTGGTCATAAAGCTCTCAGCTAAGGTACTTGACCAGGTCTGGAGGATTCTCTGCTGAGCTGACCAATGCAGCCCTTGCTGGAGACTTCAGTTCCTTGTCACTAGGGCCAAAAAGGAGTCCAAACAGAGTAAGTCCCAATCGTTTATCGCTTAGTCTCATAGTCAAGAACAACTGTGACATTTTACTGGGGATAAATGAGTCATGAAGTTCATCCCATAATCTTTCAAAGGGGAATCAATATTTTTTTAAACCCCCACACAGAAATAAAGTTCAGAAAGCTGTGCCATTTCGTCACGGTACTTTTTCTGAATTTGCACATTGTTCCTTCAAATCTGAATGATAGCCTGGCTGGGTAAAATGTTCTTGGTGAGGCATTCATTTCATTGAGTTTTTTCACTATATTCCACCACTGTCTTCACGTATGCTCAGTTTCATACAAATATGTCTTCAAGTATGTGCAGTAAATCAGCTATTAATCTTAAGGATGCTCCTTTATATGTAATTTCCTTTATTGATTTTGCTGCTTTCAGTATTCTATCTCTATTTTTGGTTTTCATCATTCTGATTATTATGTGCCTGGGGTGGTTTTTTTTTTTTTTTTCTTTTTTGGTTTTTGGGCCACAACTGGCAACACTCAGGAGTTATTCCTGGCTCTGTGCTCAGAAATTGCTCTTGGCAGGCTCAGAGGACCATATGGGATGCTGGGGATCTAATGCAGTCCTGTTTTGGGTCTACCATGTGTGCAAGGCCAAATGCCTACTGCTGTGTTATCACACCAACCCACCTGGGGTGTTCTTATTTGCATCTTTTAGCTGGTACTCTTCTAGCATCCAGGATCTGGGTGCATTCCTTTAACCACTCTGAGAACATCTCAGAAATGATGTCTTTGATTGTTGTTTCTTCATAGTGGTTTTTTTCCTGGCTTTCTGGGACTCCAATGATTCTTTTTTGTTTTGTTTTGCTTTTTGGGGGGCCACACCCATTTGGTGCTCAGGGGTTACTCCTGGCTAAGTGCTCAGAAATTGCCCCTGGCTTGGGGGGGGGACCATATGGGACACCAGGGGATCGAACCATGGTCCTTCCTTGGCTAGCGCTCGCAAGGCAGACACCTTACCTCTAGCGCCACCTCGCTGGCCCCTCCAATGATTCTTGTGTTGTTTTCTTGAATTTATCCCAAAGTTCTGTTGTTATCTGTTTATTTTTGGGACTTTTTGCCATCGTCTATTGTTGTCTGGAATTTATCTTTAAGCTCATTAAATTGATCCTCAGCAGCTGTTATTCCGCTGGTGAGACTCCTGAATGCAGAGCCAGGACTAATCCCTGAGTATCACTGAGTTTGCCACCCCCCCAACAAAAAACAAAAATGTGGGTGCTAGAGTGATAGTACATGGGTAGGATGTTTGCCTTGCATGTGACTGACCCAAATGTGATTTCCAGCATCCAATATAACCCCTTGTGCACTGCCAGAAGTGATTTCTGAGTGCAGAGCCAATGTGGTAAAAGGAAAGGAAATTGAGGAAGGGAGGGAGGGAGGAAGGAAGGATGGAAGGGAGGGAGGGAGGAAGGGAGGGAAGGAGGAAGGAAGGAAGGAAGGAAGGAAGGAAGGAAGGAAGGAAGGAAGGAAGGAAGGAAGGAAGGAAGGAAGGAAGGAAGGAAGGAAGGGAGGGAGGGAGGGAGGGAGGAAGGGAGGGAAGAAGGGAGGGAAGAAGGGAGGGAGGAAGGGAGGGAAGAAGGGAGAGAGGGAGGGAGGGAGGTTTGCCTATTTTTGCATATGACTGACCATTTTTCTTAGCACTGTTTCAAAGAGGCTTTCCTTGCTTCACTTCATAATTTTTATCCTTTTATTCAAAATTAACTATCCATACCTGAGAATCTGTCCATGACTCTCAATTACATTTAATTTCTGTATTGTACCACACTTTTATTACTACAGCTTTATGGTATAGTTTGAAGCTGGGGAAAGAGAAACATCCATCTTTTTCCCCCCCTAGGATTGTTTTGGCTATAAAAGGGGTTTATTCCACATAAATTTTTTTTTGTTTTTGGGGCCACACCCATTTGATGCTCAGGGGTTACTCCTGGCTAAGCACTCAGAAATCGCCCCTGGCTTGGGGGGACCATATGGGACGCCAGGGGATCGAACTGTGGTCCTTCCTTGGCTAGCGCTTGCAAGGCAAACACCTTACCTCTAGTGCCACCTCGCCGGCCCCTCCACATAAATTTTTATAGTGCTTTATCTATGTCTTTTTATAGATACTACATTGAACTGTATAATGCTTTGGGGAAAACTGTCATTTTGATAATATTAATCCTTTCAATCCATAAACAAGGGATTGTATTCATTTCCTTTTCTTTTTCTTTTTTTTGGGAAAGAGTGGATATTTTGGCCACACATGACAATGCTCAGATCTTACACTTGACTCTGTGCTCAAGGATCAATCCTGAAGTGCTCAGGGGACCATATGGATTTTATCTCATGTCAGTCAAGTGCAAAACAAGTGGCTTAAATACTATACTATCTTTTTTTTTTTTTTTTTTTTGGTTTTTGGGTCACACCTGGCGGTGCTCAGGAGTTACTCCTGGCTGTCTGCTCAGAAATAGCTCCTGGCAGGCACGAGGGACCATATGGGACACCGGGATTCGAACCAACCACCTTTGGTCCTGGATTGGCTGCTTGCAAGGCAAACACCGCTGTGCTATCTCTCCGGGCCCAATACTATACTATCTTGTTGATCCAATATTTTATATATTTTTAGGATATTTTATAGTTTCTTCTTCTTTTTTGTTTTTGTTTTTGGGTCACACCCGGCACCACTCAGGGGTTACTCCTGGCTCTATACTCAGAAATCGCCCCTGGCAGGCTCGGGGGACCATATGGGACACCGGGATTCGAACTGATGACCTTCTGCTTGAAAGGCAAACGCCTTACTTCCATGCTATCTCTCCGGCCCTGAGTTTCTTCATATAAGTCTTTCACCTCTTGTGCTAAGAGCTGATTCTCAGGTACTTACTCTTCTGAGGTTATAATTATGTTTTTTTTTTTTTCAATTCTATCTCATTTCTGCATATAGAAAAGCCATGAATTTCTGTGCATTGACTTTGTAGACTGCCACTTTACAAGTCTATTATTTCTAGGATTTTCTAATTATAATATCAAGTCATTTAAAAATAGTGAGAGTTTAACGTTTTCCTTTCTGAGCTTGATGCCCTTAATGTCTCTCTTTGCCTAACTGCTATGGCAAGAACTTTCAATACTATAGTGACTAGTATTGGCGACCATGTCTTGTACCTTTTCTTATAGAGAAGACTTTTTCACCCTTGAGTATGATGTTTGCTGTGGACTTGTGGTAAGTGAATTTAATGACGTCAAGGAAAGATCCTTGAAGAACATTTTATTAGGCATTTTGTCATAAATAGCGATTGAATCTTGTCAAGTGCTTTCTCTATATCAATTGATAGAACACACACACACACATATATTGGTTTTTGGGTCACACCCGCCAGTGCTCAGGGGTTACTCCTGGCTCTATGCTCAGAAATCGTCTCTGGCAGGCACAGGGGACCATATGGGATGCCGGGATTCAAACCACCATCCTTCTACATGAAAGGCAAACGCCTTATCTCCATGTTATCTCTCTGGCCCGATAGATCATATTTTAATTTTTCCTTGTATTAATGTGGTGTATTGTGTTGATTGACTTGCACATATTAAACCATCTGTGCCTTCCTGGGATGAATACTACCTGGGTGTATGTTGGATAATATAGTAGTGTTATAGTAATAATGTAATAGTGTTGAATAATATTTTTAATGTATTGAATTCCATTTATTAAAATTTTGTTGAAGATCTTTGCATCTGTGTTCACAAGGGATATAGATCTGTACTTTTTGAGAAATATCTGCCTGCTTTTATTATCCCAGTGATGTTTACTTCATAAAAGCTATTTGGGGGCCCGGAGAGATAGCACAGCGGTGTTTGCCTTGCAAGCAGCCGATCCAGGACCAAAGGTGGTTGGTTCGAATCCCGGTATCCCATATGGTCCCCCATGCCTGCCAGGAGCTATTTCTGAGCAGACAGCAAGGAGTAACCCCTGAGCACTGCTGGGTGTGGCCAAAAAAAAGCTATTTGGAAGGATTCCTGTTTATCAACTTTCTGAAAGAGACAGAAAAGGATTGGAATTAGGTCTTTTTTTTTAAGATTTGGTATGGGCTCAATTTTTCAGTGGATACATCATTTTAGTGTTGGTGATCCTGAGACTCCCTCTCATTTTCATAACCTCTCCTTTAGAATCCCTTTCATATTTGGTGGGGGAAGCCTCTGTGCTAATGTACATTTTGGACTTCTCCAAATTCCTTATTGTCTTAGACTGTGTGCTAATTTTCTTTTCTCTGCATAGTTGGGTTTCCCCGTCACAAAGATTCTCTTATCAAGAGAATTGATACAGGACCAGAGAGATAGCATGGAGGTAAGGCGTTTGCCTTGCATGCAGAAGGACGGTGGTTTGAATCCCGGCATCCCATATGGTTCCCTGAGCCTGCCAGGAGCGATTTCTGAGCATAGAGCCAGGAGTAACCCTTGAGCACTGCTGAGTGTGACCGCCTCTCAAAAAAAAAAAAAAAAAAAAAAAGAGAATTGATACAGCTCCCCTAAACTCTTTGTAACTACACTTCTGTTGCTGTATTTCATGCTTGTCCCTTCGTTGTCCAATTTTAATAAGAATTCTACTTAGTTTAGCTAGAATCCCCCCACCTCCATATCTGATCTCCCTAGAGAGAAATCTTCCACTTGCCACAGGTGATATCTGATCTCCTTCACTTGCCTTCTTCAGCAGGCTGTCTATTAGATCCGTTTACCTAGAAATTCCCTCATCCCTGATGCTTTCTTTACGTTTTTTTCCATTTACTGGGCCCCACCTATTCCTCGGTACATATATGTATATATAAAATTTATATCTGTACACATGTGGATATATTATATAGTCATAATATAAATTAATAAAATTATATATTTATACACACAGCATATATAAATTTAAATTTAATATATAAAATTTATATATATATATATATTTCCCATCTCTTTGGATTCTGTGCTAAGGCAAGTCTTCAATCTCCAGTTACAGACCTTGTTGCAAAGGTCTTTTACACTTATTTCAGTATTTCCCTGGAATAGAGTCTCTCTTAATGCCTTCAGCAAGTATTATGAACCTCTTTTAATTATATGTTTTTAGAGTTTTTCACATTTTCTGGTTTTGGGGGTACTGAGGATCAAATTTAGGGCCGCACACATCCAAGGTAAGCTCTGTATTCTGTATTGCTCAGCAATAGCCCTGACCATAAATAATAATTTTTTTCCATTTCCAACTGAATCTTTGTGTGTGTGTGTGTGTGTGTGTTGTGTGTGTAGTTCAGATAAAATGATTAAAATAGTATTAAAGTTTAAAGTTGATGGTATTGATACACAAAATTACCATACTCTCCACCACCAAAGTGCCCAGAATCCTCACTACTGCCTCTATGTTACTTCTAGTCTGATTTTATTTGTCCCCTATCATTGTCCCTCAAGCCCCACTTTAGTGCTTGGTAATCCCAGGCATAGGGATTGATATTATCTTGTCCCTTATCTAGTCTCTCTGTGTTCATGGATGAGTGAGTTTATCTGGTATTTGTCCTTCACCCTCAGATTTATTTCACTCGCCATGATGTCCTTAACTTCTATTTATGTTGCAGTAAAACTCATAATTTCATCTCGTCTTTCCTTCTTTTCTCTTTTTAATTTTCTTGCTTGGTGGACCATATGTTCTGTGCTGAGGGATCACTCTTAGTAGTGCTAAGGAGACCATACAGTGCTGAAATATACCAGGGCTCAGAGGCATTCAAATGAAGTGTCTTAGCCCCTGCACTATCTCTTGGGCCCAACTTAATCTTTTCTTACAACTGCATAGTATCCCATTGTGTATATAAACCACAACTTCTTCATTCGTTTATCTATCAGAGAGCTCAGTTATTTGTGTCTTCTAGTCATTGTACCAAGTGTTGCAATGAACATAGGAATGCATCTATCTTTTTTTTTTTTTTTTTTTTTTTTTTTGTGGTTTTTGGGTCACACCCGGCAGTGCTCAGGGGTTATTCCTGGCTCCAGGCTCAGAAATTGCTCCTGGCAGGCACGGGAGGACCATATATGGGACGCCGGGATTCGAACCGATGACCTCCTGCATGAGAGGCAAACGCCTTACCTCCATGCTATCTCTCCGGCCCCGCATCTATCTTTTTAAATAAATATTTTCGTGTGTTTGGAATAGATGCCATGAGGTGAAATTTCTGGCTCATAGGAAAATTCTGTTCTTATTTTTTTGAGAAATCACCATACTCACCACATCTCTGTCAATACTGGTTGTTTCCAGAAATTTTCTGTTGTTTTTGGCCACACCCAGCAGTGCTTAGGGGTTACTCTGACACCTCATATGGTACAAAGCAAATGCCTTACCCTCTATATTGTCTCTCTGAACCAGTTTTCTCTCTCTCTCTCTCTCTTTCTTTCCTCTTTCTTTCTTTCTCTCTTTTTCTTTCTCCTTTCTTTCTCTCTTTTTCTTTCTCTTTTCTTTCTCTCTTTTTCTTTCTCCTTTCTTTTTCTTTCTTTCTTCTTTCTTTCTTTCTTTCTTTCTTTCTTTCTTTCTTTCTTTCTTTCTTTCTTTCTTTCTTTCTTTCTTTCTTTCTTTCTTTCTTTCTTTCTTTCTTTCTTTCTTCTTTTTTCTTTCTCTCTTTCTCTCTCTTTCTTTCTTTCTTCTTTCTTTCTCTCTCTCTTTCTTTCTTTCCTCCCCTCCCCTCCCTCCCCCTCCCCTCCTCATCCCCTTCTTCCCCTCCCCTCCCCTCCCCTCCCCTCCCCTCCCCTCCCCTCTCCTCCCCTTCCCTTCCCTTCCCTTCCCACACCCAGCAGTGCTCTGGGCGTGCTTCTAACTCTGCTCTCAGAAATCGCCCCTGGCAGGTTCGGGTGACCATATGGGATGCTGGTATTGAACCCAGGTCACCTGCATGCAAGGCAAATGCTCTACCACTATGCTATCGCTCCAGCCCCCTCTAGCCCAGTTTCTAGTATTTTTGGTATATGTCATTCTAACTGATGTGATCTACCTTATTGTTGTTTTGATTTTCCAGATATAAAATGATGATGTATGCTTGTTCATTTATCTATTGGCCATTCCTATATCTTCATTGGGGAAGTGCCAGTTCATCTTCCCTTTCTAATCTTAGATGGGATTATTAAACAAATAAAAATTTTATAAAGATAAAAATGATAGGGGCCAGAATGATAGCAGAGCAGTAGGGCCTTCGCCTTGCACACAGCTGACCCAGGATGAAACCTGGGTTTGATCCCCAGAGTCCCATATGGTCCCCTGAGCCAGGAGCAATTTCTGAGCACAGAGCTAGGAGTAACCCCTGAGTGTCACCAGGTGTGGCCCAAAAAACAAACAAACAAAAAAGATGATACATATCCTCTAAAGTAAAAGGTAGTAAAATAAAATAATTGGGGAGAAACAGTCTTTATTCAATGGGGAATTATCTTTGTTTTGTTTTTTTTTTTTTGTTTTGTTTTTTTGGGCCACACCCGGTAACGCTCAGGGGTTACTCCTGGCTATGCGCTCAGAAGTCGCTCCTGGCTTGGGGGACCATATGGGACGCCGGGGGATCGAACCGAGGTCCGTCTCCTAGGCTAGCGCAGGTAAGGCAGGCACCTTTACCTCCAGCGCCACCGCCCGGCCCCGGGGAATTATCTTTGTAAGCCTGAAGATAAATAGCTATTTATTCATTTACTGGTCAGAAAGTGAATAACATAGGAGAGAGACAGAGAAGAAGAAAGTAAAGCAGGTAAGGAAAGAAAGGAGAGACAGTTAGAGAGGGAGAGGAGAGGGGCTGGAAAAGAGAAAATAAAATATGTGTACCCCTGAATTCCAGATTCAGACTGATCTCAGCAGGAGTAAAAGGACTCATCCGTTCAGACTAGCTGCCCCCCTCAAATAGAAGCCATATACTCAAGGAAACCCAGTATATTTTGCTGGCAGGTATTTGAGGTACTCCTAGGTATCACTTATTGTTGAAACAATAAAAGGTAATTTTTATCTGCATATGCAAGGAGTAAGAGGAGTGGGACAGGGTCAAGCCTAGTTTTGAGTTCCAGTGACAGGAAAAGGATTCTAGTTGCATTTGAATGAACTGTATTCTTGTTGACTCCCCTACAGATCCAGCTTGCAGTTAGAGAGGGATAAAAAATGCCTTTCCCCTCTAATTATTGTTAGAAAACTCCTGGAAGGGACTCAGCTTGAATCAAATGGTCATGATCAGAGTTTATTATCAGCTTGGAGGACAGGTGCCCACATGGCCTCCAGGGAAGCACAACTTCTTAAAGTTGTTTACTTGTATGTGTGGGAGGGGGTGGAGAATAAAGGTTTTGAATGAAGGAGTTTATGGGTACTGCTGGTCTGGTCTGGTGTCTAATCAGACAAAAGCTTCATGTGCACAGGGTGTCCTGGGTCTCCAACTGGGTTCCAAAATCTCTTTTCCACCAGGCAGCCCCCTGACAACCAGCAGGTTGGCCTGCCTTTGAATTATGCAGAGTGGAGTGTCATAGTGTTTTTGATGTTGTTTAATTAAATATTTGTCACATTTAATTAATTCAATGATTAAATTTAAATATGGAATCAGATGTGACTTAGTGGACATTATATCTCAATAGCCATTAGCCACTCAACAGCCCTCTGAATGGAGTCTCTTTAGCCCTTGCTTCCTCTTCCCTGCTTGGAGAAGATCTCCAAGAGCATTCTGAGAGGCACCATTAATTAATGAATGATTGAATTCACACTGGACCTTGATATTTCACCTCTGACTTTCTGCCCACGAAGACCACAGGACATGGGGTGGATACAGGACCTTAGGACAGGACTATGGCCCTTCCCTCTGTATTACAAGGCAAATTTAACCTGGCCTTTCCTGAGATTGAAGGGGTATAGTTCTCCCACAACGTACTAGTGTGGGAGGCAGAAATAGTGAATGCCCTAAAGTACAAATTTGATGTTTTGGATGACTACGTAGCCCCCTCAGGTCCACTCTTCACACAAATACCCCAAATCTGCTGCCCAACCCACTTTCCAGCCTCGCATCCATGCCTGGAAACAACACCATCACACAGGACAGGAAGACTCAGAACTGCCACCTACTGGCCATAAAAGAGAGAATAGAGATGGAGATGGGAGCTGCCCAGGAGTAGCAGCAGATGGACCATTCCTGAGCCCCTCTGAATCACCTCCGCAGGTCTTTCCTGGGAAAATGAAAGGTCAAAACACTAGGAGACTGCCAAGACAGTCTTTGAAAAGTCTCAGAAAGAAATACCAAAACAAGATACAGGAACTACAGCTTATGTAAAATATTTGCCAACGAACAATATTTCCCTTTTTAGTGCCAAACAAAAGTACAATACAATTCTGCTTTCTAACAAGGGAAGTGAAGAATAGAGCATTACAGGTGTTAGCTGTCTCTTCCTCCTCATTCTAAGCAGAAAGAAGGCAGAAGGAGAAGGCAGAACTTTTCCTAAAACATCCCACATGCTTCTTGTATGGATGAAAAACAAACATTGTGTGGGGAAAGTCTGGCTTTAGTGGGAACTGCCAAATCTGGCTGAACCCATCCAACTCCATTTTCTATCCTCCCAAGTTATTCCTCCTCTTCCCCCTCCGTCTCTTCTTCTCTCTCTCTCTCTCTCTCTCTCTCTCTCTCTCTCTCTCTCTCTCTCTCTCTCTCTCTCTCTCTCTCTCTCTCTCTCTCTCTCTCTCTCTCTCTCCCCCTCCCTCCCTCCCTCTCCTTTCCACTCTCCCAGGTCCCTTTTCCAGGCAGACAGCCTTAGCTCTGGCCTCTCAAGTTTCAGAGTCTAGTCACCAACTCTCAATTCCCAGGGGACCCCACCATCTAGCCTCCTTTGCCTTATTTCCCTGCCCTTTATAAATATGTATTAGACCAGATAGATGGGGGGGCCTCTTTTTGAGGGAAAATTAACCACAATGACAAACTTAGTTATTCATGCAAACCATCAGCCTGTTATCCCTGATTATGCAGGATGCAAACTGTGAGTATCTGAGTGACTGAGTTTGCTCATCAAAGGCTTCATCGGGCAGCAGCTCAGCCTACCTCACTCCTCGCCTTTGTACTCAATGCTCAGCCCCCTCGCAGGCCAATGGGCCACCTCCCTCTGACAGTGCCCATTCCTGACACAGGGACCTCTCCATGCTGTATTTTAAAGGATTAATTAACCTTGTGAGATTGACGGGGAAAGCTCCACCTGGATATCTACTGCATGAAAGCATCCGTTCACCAGAGTATTTTAAGCTCACAGTACAGACCATATGGTATTTCAAAGAACAGAAGTTGAAAGTACAGTACATATTTATTCCTTCCACAGAGATCATTAGAGGGGTTTAAGTATTTTATTAAAGCCTATATTTACGGGCATGTGTGTGTGCGTCTGTGATGGTGTGTGTATGTCTGTATGTGTGTGTGTGTGTCTGTGCAGCATGTGACGATACACTTGATGCACAGAAAAAAATAAATGACACAGATTTATTTTCATCTCTCTGACAACCCATCCCATAGCAACAGTGAAAAATTGGTCTATGTAAACTTGAGAAAACAAGAAATATTTTATCAAGTCATCTCAACTCATGGCTTTTGCCAATTTTCCTCTTTCCTGAAATAAGAGCATCTCCTTGGTGTCAGGACTGCAGACAGAGAAGAAGGCTCTGAGAAGGCAGGTCGAAGATACTGAAGGGGCTGGGTCACACCACAACCCCATCCTACCCTTAGAAGAGAGGAAACTCAACCACAAGTCACTTTTCTGAACTTGTTTCCTTACTGCCAACAACACTCTCATAGGCTGGTGTGAAGATAAAATAGAAATAAAAAGAAATAGAGGGGGAAGATGGTCAGGCAGCCCTCCCTAAAAAGGTCCTGGGGGTGGAATTGTGGAAAAAAACTTATTGTAGAAGATCACTGACTATATAGTGTCCAAACTCCCTTCTCCTTGGATAAGACCCATAATTGAGAATGTCCTTCTTCTGTCTCCCATTCTAGGAAATTTTTACCATCAGTCACCACTATAGAGGGGCCCAGTGGCAAAGCTGCTAACTAGAGATCTGCATATCTGAAGCTTTTCTTTTGCTTTAGTTTTGAAGTTATACCTGGCAGTATTTAGAGCTTATTCCTGGCTTTTAGTTCAGGGATTTCTCAAGGATGCAGTGCCAGAGAATGAACCCAAGTTGGCTGCTTACAAGATAAGCACTTTACTCGCTCTTCTGACTCTCTGACTCTCTCCAGCTCTCTCAGTCATGAGCTTTAATGACTGCTTCTGTGGGATGGCCACACAAGCCAAAACAAACCAATAAGGTTCAGTTCTGAGACTTTTTACTGGAATGACTAGAAAAGAAAGTATCTTTTCTATTGCTTTCCAGGATTGAGACTCATTTCCAACATAACTCATTGGCAAAAAATACTTATAGGAGAGTTTAGGACAGATGTGGACCTTGTTCAAAGAAAGGACAAATCACATTTCCTAAGCAGGGACAGAAATTGGAATTCCAAAGTAAATTAAGATGTGAACAGAAAAAAATAAGGTAGTGGATTTAAACTACTTACTGATTGTCCATTCTTGACAAAGTCACAGTCTTGATCCAAGGAAGAGAGGAAGCTCTAAGAATGAGAGGTGGGGCCAGGAAGGTGGCGCTAGAGGTAAGGTGTCTGCCTTGCAAGCGCTAGCGTAGGACGGACCCGACCGCGGTTCGATCCCCCGGCATCCCATATGGTCCCCCCAAGCCAGGGGCGATTTCTGAGCTCATAGCCAGGAGTAACCCCTGAGCATCAAACGGGTGAAGGCCCAAAAACCAAAAAAAAAAAAAAAAAAAAAAAAAAGAATGAGAGGTGGCCTAACCCTCCACACCTCTGGGTCTCCTACAGTCTCAAATTTCCTCTGATGAGGCAGCAGGAGGATTTGAAAGAGATGGAGCCACAGGAGCAGCAAGGATGGGATTATAGCTTGGAACCCTCCACTCCCTAATTTACATCTCTTTTTCACAGGAAAATACCCTGTCAAGGAGAAGTCATGTCTTTGGAAATCATGAAAGTACAAAGCCCAGTGGTGAAAGCATGAATGACTTTGAAATCTTTTAGGCCTCCTCTCTGAGATTCTGTAACTCAAAAATCTAAAACACAAAATACCAAAAAAATAATAACCCTACGGCTGTCCCACTTCATATTTACTATCTTCGAGCTTTTTCTTTACTAAATATAAAAAGGAAGATATTTTCTGGCCACAATATGTAAATGGAAAAATGCATTTTTTGTCTAATGCTCTATAACTGAGAACTGAACTTCCATTTTACGTGATGGCAGAACAGTTCAAATAGGTAATTTCAGTTTCCCTCGGGCACTTAGGGCTTTTTTCAGTCATTTCAGATATAACCCCAGTCAACTGAGGTTTCCTTCTCTGTTTTCCAGTGTTCAGGGCCTAACAATTATGGTTTGGGGATACTGACAGGGACAGAAGAGCCTTGTCCATTCAGTTCTATTCCTCAGAAGTTTTGCTATGGTCAGAGACAAATACCTCTAACCTGGCCAATTTGCCTCACAAAAACAGTAAGCAACTTGCCTTACAAAGAAATTCTGATACAATCAATTTCCAAAGGTGAGAGAGAACAACTGTGGAAAAGGAAAACACTGTGGAATACCATATTTTCTGGCATATAAGATGACTTTTGAAACAAAAAAAGTCAACCGAAAATCGGGGGTCGTCTTATACGCCGAGTATATCCTGAAAAATGTTTCAATATGCCGCTAAACGAAAATTGTCTGAATATTGCCACAAAACAAATTTTCCAACTCGATCCTGCACCAATCACTGCAAGGCTGCTCGGACCACCTCTCTAACAGCCAATCCAAGCAGGCTTTTTATGCATGCAAACTAGACAATGTTCTGGACTGGAATCTATCTACACTGTAAAAAGCCTGCTCAGATTGGCCAGAGTCAGAGAGGAAATCTATTACAGTATAACCTTTGAACCTTTGCTTGTTGTGATTGGCTCACTGTGGTACATACAGTTGCAGCACAGGAACGTTCTGTCTGATACAGCGAATATAGGCCTAAACCTATGTTTTAACTGCAAAATTAGGGGGTCGTCTTATACACCCAGAGTCGTTTTATACGCCGGCAAATACGGTACTTAGAGGAAGGGAACAACAATGGGCAAAATGAAAAGCTGTTTTCTATTTTTATGACTTTTTGGGTGGGGAGGGGACTACAGCAGGCAACACTCAGAGATTGCTCCTGGCTCTGTGCTCAGAAATCGCTCCTGGCAGGCACAGGAGAACCATATGGGATGCCGGGATTCAAACCACCGTTGGTCCTGGATCAGCTGCTTGCAAGACAAATGCCCCAAGTTGTGACATTTTTTTGACAGGAAGTCAATGTTCATTCCTATATTTATCCACATTAGGCACTATTTATTGTTGCTTTAAATATGTTCTATATATTTAATCTAACTGATCATAATTAAAAATCTCTCCCAGGACCACAGAGCTTTCAGTGACTAAAATCTCCTGTTTGTAAGTGTGAGGACATGAATCTGATACCCTAGTCTACCCCACGAGACCCACAGAAGCTCTGATGTCTAGGATCTTCTGGTTCTCCAACAGACTATGTGATCTCTGGTATACAGCTTGTTCACTTAGTAAGCATCACAACTAAAAAAATGTGCAAATACCATAGCAACGTGTGGTCACTTCCTGGTGACATCCACAACAGTGGGAAAAAAAGGGGAAGAAAGGATCAATAAGGTCATTTTTGTTTGTTATCCCTGGATTTTCTTATCTCAGAGTTTGGTTCACATTTTTCCTGTGTCTTCAGTGGCAAATAATTTTGGATTTTTGCCTTGGACACTGTAATGTTATAGAGACTCTATATTATTTACAGTTCTTCTAAATGTTTATTTGACCAATAATTAATTTGGTTAAGCTCAAATTATAAATTCTCTCCCACAAGCAGAGGTTGGTATTGAAATTTCAGTTAAAATTTTTTTCATTTTTTTCAGTTAATTTTTTTACGTTAAAAAAAATCTTCCTTTGAGCAAGAACAGCATATTACAATGTGTAGGGCATTGCTTTGAATGTGTCCAACCTGATTTCAATACCTGGCATCCATATGATCCCCTAAACACCCCCAGGAGTAACTCCTGAGCACTACTGGGTATGGCCCATAAACAAACAACAGTAACAACAAATCCTTTCTTTCTTTTTTTTTTTTTCAGGCCACACCCGTTTGATGCACAGCGGTTACTCCTGGCTATGTGCTCATGATCTGTGGTCCCAACAAATCCTTTCTTGAGGGAAAATTCTAATTCTAAAAAGAATATGGATTTCTCCAGAGGGGAAAAACAATGTAGAGAAGAAGCAAGGACCCTCCTGAAGGCAAAAAAAAAAAAAAAAAAAAAAAAAAAGAGTTCATAACCTAAAGGGTAAAGATTACTACAGGGTGGATTTTTTTGTTTGTATGTTTTTTTTTTGAGGCCACACCCAGTGGTGCTTGGGTCTTACTTCTGGCTCTGTGCTCAAGGATCACTCCTGGCATTCTCTGGGGATACTGAAGATCAAACCTGAGTTGACCACATGCAAAGCAAGCATTCTACCAGCTGTACTATTTTCCAGTCCCAGAGTATACATGAAATTTAAAGGAAGAGAGAAAAAATGTGACTGACTGGGAATGTGGGGAGTGATGGCTTATTAAATTTAGCCAGGCGATATGATGATATCATATATGATAGGATAGCTCATTCATATGGTTCTGAGTATGCATGGTTTGGGGTTCTCACGAAATTTGTGCTTTTTAACCACCAATCTTATTGACTCGTTTTTGTGATTTTCCTTAGTTTCTGTTGCTATGTCTTTTTTTTTTTGGGGGGGCCACACCCGGTGACGCTCAGGGGTTACTCCTGGCTATGCGCTCAGAAGTCGCTCCTGGCTTGGGGGACCATATGGGACGCCGGGGGATCGAACCGCGGTCTGTCCTAGGCTAGCACAGGCAAGGCAGGCACCTTACCTCTAGCGCCACCACCCGGCCCACTATATCTGTCTTTACCCTTCGTTTTTCAAGCCTATAGAATTTTTCTATCCGTTACATTGACTCTGCAGGAAAAACTGGACCCTGTTACTGAGTTTAAAGTCTTTGGGCCGGAGAGATAGCAAAGCGGTGGGCGTTTGTCCTGCAAGCAGCTGACCCAGGACCAACAGTGGTTTGAATCCCGGTATCCCCTGTGCCTGCCAGGAGCGATTTCTAAGCACAGAACCAGAAGCAACCCCTGAGTGCTGCCTGGTGTAGCCCCCCCCCCACCAAAAAAATAAGTCATAGAGAACAACTTTCCATTTTGCCCAGTGTTGTTCCCTTCCTCTAAGTATTCCATAGTGTTTCCCTTTTATTTGTTCTCTGTCACCTTCGGAAATTGTATCAGAATTTCTTTGTAAGGCAGTTGCTTATTGTTTTTGTGAGGCAAACTGGCCAGGTTAGAGGTATTTGGCTCTGACCAGAGCAGAACTTCTGAGCAATAGAACTGAATGGACAAGGCTCGAGGGACCATATGGGATGCTGCAGTTCGAACCACCTTCTTCTGCATGCAAAGCAAACTCTCTACCTCCATGCTATGTCTCCGCCCCCAGGTTTTTCTTTTCTTTTTTCAGTTTTGAGGCCATACTTGTGGTGCTCAGGATTTACTCCTCGTTTTGTCTCTCTGGCCCTGCAACTAAATTTCTCGATTAAAAAAGATTAAGAATGGGGGGGCCGGTGAGGTGGCGCTAGAGGTAAGGTGTCTGCCTTGCAAGTGCTAGTCAAGGAAGGACCACGGTTCGATCCCATATGGTCCTCCCAAGCCAGCGGCAATTTCTGAGCGCTTAGCCAGGAGTAACCCCTGAGCATTAAACGGGTGTGGCCCAAAAATCAAAAGAAAAAAAAAAGATTAAGAATGGAGCCGGAGAGATAGCATGGAGGTAAGGTGTTTGCCTTGCATGCAGAAGGTCGGTGGTCCGAATCCCAGCATTCCATATGGTCCCCGAGCCTGCCAGGGGTGATTTATGAGCGTAGAGCCAGGAGTATCCCTGATTTCTGCTGGGTGTGAACCAAAAACCAAAAAAAAAAAAAAAAAGAAAAAAGGGGTAAGAAGGGGCCAGAGAAATAGCACAGTGGTAGGGGTTTTGCCTTGCATGCAGCAAACCACGGACAGACCCGGGTTCAATTTCTGGCAACCCACATGGTCCCCTGACCCTGCCAGGAAAGATTTCTCAGCGCAGAGCCAGGAGTCCTGAGCACCACTGGGTGTGGCCCCAAAACCACACACATACAAAATTAAGAATAAGAAAAGAGGGGCCAGAGATAAAGTATGGAGGTAAGGCGTTTGCCTTGCATGCAGGTCGGTGGTTCAAATCCTGGCATCCCATATGGTCCCTTGAGCCTGCCAGGAGTGATTTCTGAGCATAGAGCCAGGAGTAACCCCTAAGTGCTGCTGGGTGTGACCCAAAAATCACACATACACACAAACACACACACACACACACACACACAAGAATAATAAAAGAGGGGCCGGAGAGATAGCATGGAGGTAAGGTGTTTGCCTTTCATGCAGGAGGTCATCGGTTTGAATCCCGGAGTCCCATATAGTCCCCCGTGCCTGCCAGGAGCAATTTCTGAGCCTGGAGCCAGGAATAACCCCTGAGCACTGCCGGGTGTGACCCAAAAACCAAAAACAAACAAACAAACA
This sequence comes from Suncus etruscus, assembly GCF_024139225.1. Lineage (NCBI taxonomy): Eukaryota > Metazoa > Chordata > Mammalia > Eulipotyphla > Soricidae > Suncus > Suncus etruscus. The sequence goes on along the minus strand of NC_064861.1, from coordinate 75,829,867 downwards.
AAAAAAAAGAATAAGAAAAGAGAACCAGAGAGACAGCATGGAGGTAGGGCATTTGCTTGCATGCAGAAGGACTGTGGTTCGAATCCCAGCATCCCATATGACCCTGAGCCTGCCAGGAGTGATTTCTGAGTATAGAGGTAGGAGTAACCCCTGAGTGTTGCTGGGTGTGACCCACAAACCATAAAAAATAAAAATAAAGAATAAAAAAAGAAAACCCAGTTTTAGGTTGGGTTTCTGGCCAGAGTTTGATTTCTAAAAGAGATTAGAACCTACTTCAATAATGGCCAAAGAAAAGGCTCTGCCCTGTAAATCCTTTCTGCCTAACATTGGGGCAAGATCCTTAGTCCCTTAGCAGCAGTTTCCTTGTACAAAGGGGGAAATATTTTTTCTAATTCTTCGCTAGTAAAGGCATTTTACAACATCCTCCCACACCCTGCAGGGTTTAGGTGGAAAGGGAAGGGAAGGAGGCCTTCTCCTGCGGAAGCTGGGGTCAACCGAGGTCCTCCAGAGGCCACGCACTGGGTAATCCCTGTCATTATCTTCTTTAATCAAAACCTCAATTCCCTTAGAAAAAAGTAGTGGCACTTAGAAACTTATCCAGTAGAACCAACAGGATTACCTACATAGAGAAGGAAGTTAAAAAAAAAAAAAAAAAAACTGGAAGAGGGGGAGCTGGAGAGATAGCACAACTGGTAAGGCGTTTGCCTTGCAGGCGGTCAACCGGAGTTCGATTCCCAGCATCCCATATGATCCCCTGAGCCTGCCAGGAGTGATTTCTGAGCGCAGAGCCAGGAGTAACCCCTGAATGCCTTGGATGTGGCCCAGAGACAAACAAACAAACAAACAAACAAAAAAAAACTGGAAGAGAAGACAGGGACAGATCAGCCCCAAGGCAACATCAAAATAGAAAGCCAGGATGCCAACGAGAGAGAAGGGATTTAGGGGGGCCGGAGAGATAGCATGGAAATAAGGCGTTTGCCTTGCAAGCAATAGGTTCGAAACCCGGCATCCCATATGGTCCCCTGAGCCTGCCAGGAGCAATTTCTGAGAATAGAGCCAGGAGTATCCCCTGAGCAGTACCGGGTGTGACCCCCCCTCCCAAAAAAAAGAAGGGATTTAGGGATGTAAAGTGGGGACTTGATTCAGTTAGGTTTCTGAAAAGCAAGGGGTGGGCCCTGCAAACACGCACCTAAGGCTCCCAGTAAAGCCAAATGCTGGCCACGACCGGGCCCAGGCGCATGCGCAAAGAGGCCACGCCCACTGCCCGTCCGGCCACTCCCAAGCAGCCCCTCCCGCGGGGAACTCCCCTCGGAGTTCCTGCTTGAGATCTGCCCCGGGCCCGGCCCGTCCTCTCTCGGAGCAGCTCAGGGCGACTGGTGAGCGGAGTGGCCGGCTGGCTGGTCGGCGGATTTCCAAGGCCGGCAACCTAACTAGCCTGAAGTCGCGCGCCTCACACTCGCGAGCGCTGACGAGCGGCTCGTTTCCGCCCTCAGAGCGGGACGGAGTGGGCGGGGCGCCGCGCCGCGCCGGAGGCGGGGCTGGTCACGTGGGTAAACACGCGCACGTGGAGCCGGCGGCGGTGGGCGGGGCCGGCGGCGGAAAGCGGCGGCCTCTGTCAATTTCCCTTTTAAAAGCCCTTCTCGCGTGACCAGGCTAACGTCGGTCTCTGTGCTCCCTGGTCCAGCGATCACAGTGGGAGGCGATCACCATCCCATTTCCCGGAGGGGAAAGCAGAATCCAGAGCCTCTGAGGAAGCTCTGTGGTAGCCTCGGGTCCAGGAAGTGACACCCTGGTTGTGCTGTGTTTTGCCCTTCTATTTGGGCCTGGTCTGGGACAGCCTACTAGACAGTGACCAGGTCGGGGCAGGACTCTCCAGGATTAGGGGCAAGAAAGGGTACAGTGCCAATTGGGATTCAATCCCTGACATCACATATACAGACTGTGCAAGGTCTGCCAGGAGTGATCCCTCAGGGAAGAGCCAGGAGTAAACTCTTTTTTTGTTTGTTTGTTTTGGGGTCACATCCAGCAGCGCTCAGGGGTTACTCCTGTCTCTATGCTCAGAAATCGCCCCTGGCAGGCACAGGAGACCATATGGGATGCCGGGATTAGAACCACCGTCCTTCTGCATGAAAGGCAAACGCTTTACCTCCATGCTATCTCTCCAGCCCCAAGAGTAAACTTTTTTTTGGGGGGGGGGGGGTTGGGCCACACCCGGCGGTGCTCAGGGGTTACTCCTGGCTGTCTGCTCAGAAATAGCTCCTGGCAGGCACGGGGGACCATCTGGGACACCGGGATTTGAACCAACCACCTTAGGTCCTGGATCGGCTGCTTGCAAGGCAAACACCGCTGTGCTATCTCTCCGGGCCCAGGAGTAAACTCTTGAGCATAGAGTGCTACTTCCTCTTCATAAAAAGAAAGAATATTAAACAAATTAATCTCCTCCATTCATAAGAAAAGCACCAGAACATTCATCTCGGCGTTCAGCCTCTCTGGTCCTAGAGAGAGGGACTAAGCACCAAAGACCTCAGAGGGTTGGAGACACTCTTTCTGGACCCAGGTGGCCTGCAGTTCAGAGAGCTAAATAAGGGGTCACTTCTATCCATCCTCTTCTGCCCCCTCCATTGGATTTAGATTACTCCCCAGCTTTGCCTTCTTACATGTTGCCGTGGGACAATGGCCCTGTCTCAGTTTAAGTAACCTAACAAGTTGACAAGCACCTTGTACTCCCCCTGCTGTGGATGAGCACTAGTGTTGGATCTAGGAAGGCAGTTCCCTTTGCCCTAATCTTCTCATGGGTCACTGGTAATTTGAAGCCTCTGGAAACTGCAGTGCTATCTATGCAGTGCTTATTTAGTAGAATAATAGTACTGAGTAGCATTCCTACTCTATAACTAGTCTACCCAGTATCATAACGTCCCCTCTCCCTTTCTCTTCATTGTTATTGTTAATGGTGCTATGAGTAGGCCTGTCTGTGGTGGTGAAGGAGGAGAGGGATCACATATCAGGTAGTGATGCTCTCACACTCCACCATGATGCTCACCAAGGTTTGCACTACTTTATTTGTGGCTCTTGCTCATGTACTTGTTGGACTTTACACTCCAGTTGTGCCATACTTTACTTGTGGTGCTGGTTGGAGTTTGCTATGGCACTCACATGCCTGCCATGTCAAATTGTTTGCCATGGTACTTTTTTTGATGGGAGGGTTTTGGGGCCACACCCTTTGGCACTCAGGGGTTACTCCTGGCTCTGCCCTCAGAAATCACTCCTGGCAGGCTTGGGGGAACATATGGGATGCTGAGGATCCAACCCAGATCAGTCCTGAGTCGGGCATATGCCAGGGAAATGCCTTACTGCTGTGCTATAGCTCCGGCCCCTGCCATGGAACTTTTCAGTTTCAATGCTCACCAGGAGTTGCACACACTAGTTACAGTACTTACATACCTGGCAATATTGGGGATCTTAGACAACAGCTTCTATGGTCAAACAGAGTGAACCAGGCTTATGCTTGGTATATGTGGAACACCAGAGACTGAACTTGTGACTATTTTTTTCAAAGCCCATGTTGTATTCCTTTGCCACCCAAATTGATTTTCTGGGTGGTAAATAGAAACTCTATACATAGGAGACTGGAATTAGACTAGTAAGGACTGTGCTGAATTCCTCTTATTCCTTACAGCTCTTTGTCTAAGAACAACAAAAATGAAGCCCCCCCCCCAAAAAAAAAGACTTAAGATACATCAGAAAGGGAAGTTGGCGACCCTGGGAGTGAGGCAGTACTCAGAGCTGAATAAGTGGGTCACCCCTGTCTACCCTCTCCCCCTACCTCTGAGATTAGGTGTTAGTACAGGCTTTCTCATGTGAAGATCCAGAACCTTCCCTGAATCAGAATCTGCTCCACAGAATCCAGCACAATGGAGTCAGGGATGCTGAAGTACTGGTGACAGTTAGATGCCAGTAAGAATAATTTTTGGAAGCAGGATTGTGGCAGTCTTTTCAGAGTACCCTCACATCTTTGTTGTCAGTATTTTCTGAGGGGCAGAGATGGGGGCTTATTTCTGTATGTGCAGCTATTTCCAAAGCATATCTGGAGCCAGGTAGTTTTAGATCTGACTGGCTTCAATCCTGCCCTGGGGCTAGCATGCCAACCATACCTGGCCTATTCAGACACTCCATCTCTCTGGTAATAGTGATTGGACAAGGGATGAATATGTAACACAGACTGTACCAATGAGAATCACCCCCAGGGAACTGACCATAGGCTCAAGGAAGACAGAGCTTGCTGGTAGGAAGATCAGCCCGGAGATAAAGGCAGTTGTTACCTGAAGCTCAGAGTAAACATGAATAAATTAGAGAAACATTCCCTAGGCCAGTTTCCAAATATCCAAATAGCCACCAGTACCTAAGGGTAGATAAGCCTCTGTGCTTTCCAGATATAGGTAAGGTAACCAGGAATTCTTGGCAGCTGAATTGTGTTTCAAATGAAAAAAAAAAAATTTCATTGACTTATGGAGCAATGAAAATTCCACCATTACTTGGCAAGAAAATGAGGTTTGAGGTTTGGGACCTCCAGTCTCTTGGCTACAACTGCTTGCCACCAAGTCTCCAGCCCAGGCCTTGTTTCATCAGGCCTTCCTAACTAGTCAATCTGTGAACACACAGCACACAAATTACCTCAACTGGGCCGGATTGATGGCACAGCAGTAGGTGCTTGCCTTGCACGCTGCAGACCCGGGATGGACCTGAGTTAGATCCCTGGCATCCCATGTGGTCCCTGAGCCTGCCAGGAGTGATTTCTGAGTGCAGAACCAGGAGTAATTCCTGAGCATGGCCAGGTGGGGCCCCCCCAAACCAAAACACAACAACAAAACCCAAATTACTGCAACTGTCTATTTGGCTCTATACATTCTATATACGAAGCAGAGTTTAGAGGTTACTCCTGGCTCTGAACTTCCACTAAGGAGGTCACTTCTCACAGAATTTGGGGAATCATATGGGGTTCCAGGGATTAAACCCATATTGGCCACATGCAAGTCAAGTGCCCTAACTGCTTTACTATTGCTTCTTCCTGAGTCTGTACATTCTATATTTGTCTTGTCTCTAATTGTATCCTGGGACCTGACATGGAGGTCTTTCAAACATTAGTGGAAATAATTATTTAATGGATCTTGGAAGCTCCTGTGCCCAGTTGGGTTTAGAGAATTAAAAAAAAAATCAGTATCTCCAGAGCTTCCTCTATCCCATCCTGCCTCCCTTTCTTGGCATGCATGGCAATCTCCTACTCCCACTTCTCTTCACCTTACCTGAGGTTTTGCTCTAATGCCTTAACCCTTAGCCTGGATTTGAAGTTGTAAAGAGGAACATTTTCACTCTGACCCTTCCACACCAGTTCAAAGGCACAGCACTCAGACATACTTTGAAGAACATTTTCTTTTGGGGGGGGGATTTGGGGGGTTTGGGCCATATCTGGCAGTGCTCAGGTTACTACTGGCTGTGCACTCAGAAACTGCTCCTGGACTAGGACCAAACAGCTGTATGAACATTGAGTGGAATTAAAAAATGATCAGACTTAAACATCAAACCTAAAGCCAACAACAGTATTGATACCCTATCTACAACAAGCTATACACAGAGGGGAATAGTTACACTAGCACTGGGGGGGGGGGGAGGGCAAAGGAGGGAGTTTTGGGACACATGGTTGGAAAAGGGGTAGAGAGAGGACAACCCTGGTGGTAGGAATGGCTCTGATTCATTGTCATTATGTACCTTAAATATTACTGTGAAAGATTTATTACTCAGTTTTGGGTCACAATAAAAATTATTATTAAAAATAAAAAAGAAGGGGCCGGAGAGATAGCATGGAGGTAAGGCGTTTGCCTTTCATGCAGGAGGTCATCGGTTCGAATCCCAGCGTTCCATATGGTCCCCCATGTCTGCCAGGAGCAATTTCTGAGCCTGGAGCCAGGAATAACCCCTGAGCACTGCCGGGTGTGACCCCCCCCAAAAAAAAAAAACACAAAAAAAAAAAGAAAAGAAAAGAAAGAAATCACTCCTGGCAAGCTCGGGGGACTATATGAGATGAGATGCTGGGAATCGAACCCAGGTCCGTCCCGGGTCAGCTGTGTGCAAGGCAAGCGCCCGACTGCTGTGCTTTTGCTCTGGCCCCTGAAGAACTCTTCGTTATGGCCACAACTGCTCTGTTCTAGCACACCAGAAGGAGTGAAAGTGAGTGTACTGGAGGAGAGGGGCTTGCTGCAGGGCACAGGCTGCACACCTCCTGAAATGTGCAGAGGCACATCTGCCCAGAGAAAAGGGAGGCCCGAAATTGCAAGCTTTGTTATTTTTACTTTTTGGTGCTAGGAGCCATCTGTGCAGGTTTGAACTTGTCTGAAGAAAACCAGGATTTGTAGATGAAATTCAAATGTAGGAAGACTTCACAGGCTGTCATGCTGAGACGTTTTCCAGGAGCTGGGGTGGCAACGCTGATATTTTTGTATCAGCAAAGTCCAGCAGATGTTCAGGGTGAGGGAGCGTGTGGGCCCTTCTACAGAGCATGGTCAGCCCTTCAACACTGGCCTTCTCAGCATTGGCTCCACCAAGGGGACCAGGAAGCAAATGTACACTGAGGTCTGAGAGATTAAAGTGAGATGAAGAGGGGGGGATTGACAGTATTAGAGAGTGAGAGGGGGACGCTCTGAGACCTCTGTCACTGCCAACGACACCTCAAGAAGTATGAAGTTAGGGCGAGAGCAGTGGTGCAAGCGGTAAGATGTCTGCCTTGCCCTTGCTAGCCTAGGACAGACCGCGATTCGATCTCCCCGCATCCCATATGGTCCTCCAAGCCAGGGGCGATTTCTGAGCACATAGCCAGGAGTAACCCTTGAGCATAACCGGGTGTGGCCCAAAAACAAATAAACAAAATAAAAAAGCATGAAGTTATAGATGCATTCCCAAGAATGCCTGTAATTTCACTCCCCCTTATCTGAAGGTGACCCTCAGATCCCCTGAGTGGAAATTTCAGATCTACTGTGCCTGAGTTGCAGATGGAGAGGGCCACACAAATACCTGGCTGTGGAATCTTTCTGCCAAACAGAGCTACCTATGTAGGGCAGCCAGACCCTATCCAAATGTCTTTTCTGGGGCTTTTCAACAAAAGTCAGTCTCATTTGAATGGCTGTACACTTAGAGACTTGCCCAAGTGAAGATAACATTTCAATATCAGCAGAAGTGTCAGGACACTATAATTTTTAATTTTAGGTTTTGGACCACTGCTAGCAGTGCTCAGGGGATGCGACCAGGGGTCCTGAGGGACCATGAAGTATTCAGAGCTCTGACTGCAAACCATGGACTCCAGCCTTTGCAGCATTCCCCCCTTTGCACAGTATGTTTGCACCAGGAACCATCTTCCTTTGCCAGGCTGCTTTTTTTTAGGGTCTTGCTCACTTCTGGGACAGGTCACTACCGTAGAAGAGCTGAGTGAAGGACACTGAGCATTCATGTACTGAAGTTTGTAAATTTCAGTGCAGATTTAGTGCCATTCCTGACAAGTTGGGGCTCTGAGACCAGAGGATGATGCCAGATGTCATCCCCAATGTATGTACCCTTTCTACTTAGTCACACTAGAGATCTAAGAATAAGAGTGTGAGGGTCGAAGCAGTAGCACAGCGGGTAAGATGTTTGCCTTGCATGTGGCCTATCTGGGTTTGATCCCTGGCATCCCATATTGTCCTCCAAGCACCACCAGGAATGACCCTTGATCATTGCTAGGTGTGACACCCCCCTCCCCCCCCCAAAAAAAAGAATGACAGTGTGGAGTCAGGGAAAATCCTGTCCTTTCCTTTTCCTTTGTTCCAAAATGACCCTTTGCTACGGAAGTGATTCGGTGTATTCTTCAAAGGATACTTGGTTCTGCTCTATTCCAAAATCCCTCACTTGTCCTCTTTTTGTTACTATCACAGGATTCGTTATTCATGTCTACTTGTCTGCACATGGAATTGCCTCACAGGAATGAAGGAGAATGGGCACAGACTGGGGACACAGTGATGGATTCTTCCAGGAAGAACTGTTGCTGCTATTGGCCTTGCTAGGAGAGCCAAGGTACAAGAAAAGAGAGGGAAAGTAGTCTTCGTAAATTTAGGCTACAAGGTCTTGCCAGAATCCAGGCTTGTGCTCAGGCTGACTAGATTGGGCAGACAGACTTATTTTTTTAAAACAGAAACAAAAGGATGAAATCATTAGCATCAATTGGGCACATTCAGTGTGGATTACTGATGTGCCATTGTGATGAAGATAAAAGAAATATAATTAATAAAACCCTCTAGTTCTTCTTTTATGCTTCCATGAATTCTTTATTGGCGACTGCATCTATCTCTTACACAGACAAGCTATCTCTCTCCTCTGTCCTGGTGGTTACTAAAATGAACAGCACGGAGAATCACTCCCAGGATCTGTAACTCATCTGTTTCAGCTGTAGTTTGTCTTTCTGGTGCTTCAGTTCTCTGCAGCACAGGGACCAACTTAGTTTACCAGTGCAAGGTTCGGGAAGGACTACACTAAAGCTCCCCTCCGGAGTCCCCCAGAGTCACACCCCAGAACCTTGCAGATTTTGGGAGTGGCCATTTTCTATCAACAGCCCTGTCTCTCCCCTCGCCCAGAGAGTCCAAGAGTTAAGATCATCCTAAGAGGCTCAAGGTGGTCTGAGGTCCAGGGGGAAGTGTGGCAGTGTTCAGCCCCCAGCAAGCTTCCAGCCATCTGCTTGCCAGCTTGACTTGTGACCTGCATACCGAGGCCCCTTGCCCCTTGCACAGACTTCTAGAAAAATGAAACTTTTGCATGACAGGAAGCTGGGGGCGTTCCCTGAAATGTAATTGCAACCCTGGAAACACTCAAATGCAGCTTTCCTCACACCTGGCTCTTTGGAGTTTTAAGAGCCAGAGAATACACTGGCTCACTTCCCTGATACACACTGAGAGAACATGTTGTAGACTCCCTTACCCTGATGGAGCTATCAGTGGAGATGTTCAGCCCCTCTAGGCAAACAAAGAAAAGAAGGCCCAGAGTAAGGAAGTGATGAGCTGTAACTGCCCCATGAATCTGAAACTGCACAGGGATCTGAAACTTAAAAGCCAGGGGAGCCAGGTGGGCAAGGAAGTGGAGGCTATGACTTGAATATTAAATATCAAGTATGCTACACTTCTGGGGAGAATTATGCTCTTACTATACTTCTTTTTAACATACTACTATTTTTGTTTTTTTTTTTTGGGGGAGGGCACACCCAGCAGTGCTTGGAGGTTGCAGTGCTCAAAGGTTACTCCTGGCTCTACACTCAAAGAGTCGTTCCTGGCGGTGCTTCGAGGACCATATGAGATGCCAGGGATCAAGCCCAGGTTGACTGTGTGCAAGGCAAACTCCCTACTGTGCTATCGCTCTAGACCCCCTTTCCCTTTTCTTTTTTTAAGTCACAGATCCAGGAGAGATTTGTCTTCTCAAAATTGACGACATATGGGTAAAGGCAAACAGCAGAAAAAGAGGCAGAAGTGTTCTCAACAGACTGCATGACAGGCACACCCAGCTATGTAGGCTGCAGGGTCAAATATATGTGAATTCTTTCAAGTTCTAAATATTGGTTCAAAGTTTCCAAAAATCTTTCCACAACCCAAACATGATCAAGCAGAGTGGCACTGGACTTGCAGCCTCTACTTTCAGGGAGCCCTGTAACTTCAGAGAAGAATGAGGTCTCCATCTAATACAGATTACAGATTTATTATTGTGCACAATAAGAGATAGCTTAATCAGTGGTCTCAAACTCAGTTTACCGGGGGGCTGCAGGAGGCAAAGTCAGGGTGATCCTTGAGTGCAAAGTCCTTGAACATTGGGGGGTGTGACCCCAACAACTAAAACAAAACAAAACAAAAAAAGATTCCTCTAGGGCAGGGCCACAAAATGTTGTATGGAGGGCCACAAACGGCCCACAGGCCGCGAGTTTGAGACCCCTGGCTTCGATGCTTAGCTAGATGGACGAAAATTTCTAGACAACTCAGGCTTTGTCTGCTGGAATATATTAGACTTTTTTTATTTTAAAGAAGGAATGGCACCTCTGGCTCATCACAGTCTTGGGGGAATAGATTTCTGTGTAACTCTGATGATGCATTATAGCCTGAACAAAACCACCAGTAAATCCTCAGACAGTGTCTTTAGTGACACTATGATGAGGATGCTCAATTAGTTCAAAGAAACGATTGCACAGGTAATCAGCAAAGCACAAAAAGGTATGACAGTTGGAAAGAAAAAAACTACTACAGCAAGAAATGACAGAAATAAAGAGTATAAAGAGTATAATAGGTAATGTCATATAGGTAATCTAGGTAATGTCATATAGGTAATGCCATAATGTCATAAAAATGTCAATAGAAGCTCTGAACACTAGAATAATAGAAGCTGAACAAAAGAGCAAGGAGCTACAAGATGAGGAGGAAACCACTAGCAAATAGCAGAAGGTGGGAAACAGCCTGAAAAGAAATGAAGAACATATCAGAAAACTATGGCATGAGTTCAAGAGGAACAATATAAAAATCACTAAAATCGGGGCCGGACAGATAGCATGGAGGTAAGGCATTTGCCTTCCATGCAGAAGGATGGTGGTTCAAATCCCAGTATCCCATATGGTCCCCCGAGCCTGGCAGGAGCTATTTCTGAGCATAAAGCCAGGAGGAACCCCTGAGCACTGCCAGGTCTGACCCAAAAACAAACAAAAATTACTAAAACCCCTAAAGAACACAAAGGCAAATTTGATGAATAAAATAGTAAAACAAATCATTGATAAGAACTTCCCAGAAGGGCTGGAGAGAGAGTACAGCTGATAAGATGCTTATCCTATTATATGTGGCCGATATAGATTTGATTCTTGTCATCTAATATGGCCCCCTGAGTATCACCAGAAATGATTTCTATGTGACGAGCAGGAGTGACTCCTAAGTAGTTATGGGTGTGGCCAAAGAAAAAAAAATCCCAGTGTTATCATACACATGTAAAAATCACTTTACTTTTTCCTTTTATCTTTTCTGAGTTAATTAGTACAAGTGACCCTAATTATGTCAACCCTGACCCTCAGGTGATTTATGTTAAACTTTGGCTAATAAAAGGGCTGGGAGAGATAGCACAGCGGCATTTGCCTTGCAAGCAGTCGATCCAGGACCAAAGGTGGTTGGTTCGAATCCCAGTGTCCCATATGGTCCCCTGTGCCTGCCAGGAGCTATTTCTGAGCAGACAGCCAGGAATAACCCCTGAGCACCGCCGGGTGTGGCCCAAACACCAAAAAAAAAAAAACTTTGGCTAATAAAAGTGACAGGGAAGCAGCAGAAAAGAAACTCAGCTGACTTTGTAAGATTCAAGACGCTGCTGGACACCCCTGATGCAATTTTGTCTGTTTTCTTGTGTGAAACTGCAAGTTGAGATCCCACAGAATTACCACCACATCCCAGAGTTCAGGATTACAGGCACTGAGATACAAGAGGCCCAAAGTGTACCAGTAAAAATACTTTGGAAAACTCCAAGACCTTATACTCAAAACAACAAAATTCAAAGATAAAGACAAAATATTGAAAGCAGCAAGATCCAAAAATGTACATACATACAAAGGAAAGCCTTAAGATGTACAACAGGAGCCAAAGCTACAGCGCAGCAAGTAGGGTGTTTGCCTTGCACCCAACTGATCTGGGTTTGATCCCAGCAGCCCATATGGTCCCTAGAGCCTTGCAGAAGTAATTTCTGAGCCCAGAGTCAGTAGTAATCTTTGAGTGTTTCCAAGTGGTGATCAAAGACCAAAAACAAACAAACAAACAAACAAAAAAGAATAACAGATTTATCTTCTGAGCCAAGAATATGGAAGGATTTAGAACCAAAACTCAATGAAGTGAGCACTTCACCAAGAATTTTTCTATCTAGCTAGATTATCTGTTATATTTGAAGGAACAATAGAGATAGACATGGATAGACAACAGCTTAGGGAATTTAGGGCCTTGAAATCAGTTTTGCAAAAACATTAAATGAGCTTCTTTAAAAACAGGTCAAACTTCCCAACATGTGGCATGAAGTATGGCACTCATAATGTTGTATATTGTTTTCTAGTAGATTAAGATAGGTAAAAATTGGGGCCGGCAAGGTGGCGCTAGAGGTAAGGTGTCTGCCTTGCAAGTGCTAGCCAAGGAAGGACCGCGGTTCCATCCCCCGGCGTCCCATATGGTCCCCCCAAACCAGGGGCAATTTCTGAGCATTTAGCCAGGAGTAACCCCTGTGGCCCACCCCCCAAAAAAAGATAGGTAAAAATCGTATAGCAATTAAACATCACAAATGGACTTTTATTGATTTGTTTTATAATAATCCTATTTATCATTCCTTTAAGATGTATTTGGACCAAGTAATATGAAATATTTTGTTAGATACCTGCCAAGAGGGCAGGCTGAAGTGAGTGGGAGGGAACCTGGAGGTAAAAATAAATAACTAATATGGAATAATCAACCAGTTCATCTATTCATGTATTTAAGGGGCAAGCATTTATGAGCCCTATTATATGTTAGGCCCTAACAATATGTGCTGTAACAAAATTGGCAGGCAATTCATAAAATAATAAAAACATAAAGGAGAGAGTTTTCACTTGCCTTGCATGCATCTAACCTGCATTCAATTCCTGGAACTTTATAGATCCCCCAATCTCCGTCAGGAGTGATCCCTGAGTGCAGAAATAGGAGTAAACCCTGGCACCCCACACAGAGTTAAAAAAAACAAACAAGCGAACAGAAAGAAGTCAGAGTGATAATACAACAGATAGAGTACTTGCCTTGCACTTAGTCTACCCAGATTCGATCCTCAGCACTCTGATCCCCCAAGTCCCACCAGGAGTGATCCCTGAATGCAGAGACAAGAGTTTAGCCTCATGGAGCCAAGGATAGCAAATAGCGGGGCTAGAGAGATAGCATGGAGGTAAGGCGTTTGCATTTCATGCAGGAGGTCATTGGTTCGAATCCCAGCGCCCCATATGGTCCCCCGTGCCTGCCAGGAGCAATTTCTAAGCCTGGAGCCAGGAATAACCCCTGAGCACTGCCAGGTATGACCCACAAAAAAAAAAAAAAAAAATGATAGCAGATAGCACAGCTGTAGGGCATTTGCCTTGTAATAACGGCTGACCTGCAACCAACCAGGTTCATTCCTGGCACCCCACATGGTCTCCTGAGCCTGCCAGGAGTGATTTCTGAGAGCAGAGCCAGGAGTAACCCTTGAGTGCCACCGGATGTGGCCAACACCTGCCCCCCAAAAATAAAGAGTAAACCCCAAGTGCCAGCTGGGGTGGCCTCCAAACAACAAAAAAGTGAGTTTGGATCAAACAACTCTAGAAAAATAGAAAAAATGTCTTTATTCATGTTAGTAAATGTATAGAAAAATCTTGGAACAGAAATTTAACTGATGGTATATATCTAAAAGGTACATGCTCTATGAATTCACCCTAACAGCTCATCCTGTGGCCCTCTCATGCACAAGATATTGGTTGGAGCATCGTTTGTTTTTGTTATGTGTGTGTTTTTTGTTTGTTTGTTTGTTTATGCTTTTGGGGCCACACATGGTGATGCTCAGGGGTTACTCCTGGCTGTGCACTCAGAAATTGATCCTGGCTTGGGGGACCATATGGGATGCTGGGGAATCTAACCGGGGTCTGTCCTAAGTTAGCTCATGCAAGGCAAATGCCCTACCGATTGTGCCACTGCTCCAGCCACTTGTTTTTTGGGGGTCACACCCAGCAGTACTCCTGGGTTACTTCTGGCTCTGCTCTCATAAATCACTCCTGGCAGGCTTGGGGGACCATATGGGATGCCGGGATTCAAACCACCATCCTTCTTCCTGGGTCAGCTACGTGTAAGGCAAGTAAGTGCCCTACTGCTGTGCTATCTTTCCGGCCCCAATTGCTTCTGAACTCTAGGACCAGAAAGATATCTTGTAGGGCTAAGTACAAGCTTAGTATGGTGGGAAATTGCCAGAAAGGGAATTACAGAGATGGGACTGAAGCTTGGAGAAGGAAAGGGGATCTCAAGGGAGGAGACTATTAGTAAGGGCCATGTGTCAAGTATTCTGGAACTCGAGTGCTCAGGGCTGTGCAGAAACAAAGAGAGATTGGCCCTCAGTGCCCCCTGTCATGACCTCATTGGACAACCTGCCTTACTGCCACCACCAGCCAAGCGGTGAAGAGAACTTGGATCCTCATCTATTATTTTTAAGGTGTCAGCCACTATACAAAGTATAATATCCCATTAAATTTCTGTCCCTGTTTTGTGGGATAAATGCTATTCACATATCCCCATTTCCATGCTGAGGATTACTTTGTGTGGCGCACGAAGTCACACCAGGAAGTGACAGTGGATCCCAGCTCCAGGTAGCTGTTTCCAGAGTTCGAAGAAGAAATGAGATATGGGGAACTGGAGTGATAGCACAGTAGTAGGCCATTTGCCTTGCATGCTACTGATCCAGGAAGGACCTGGGTTCAATTCCCAGCATCCCATATGGTACTGAGTCAGCCAGGAGGGATTTCTAAGCACAGAGCCAGGAGTAACTCCTGAGCGGTGCCAGGTGTGGTCCCAAAACAAACAAACAAACAAACAAAAAATTAAATGAGATAAGTGGGCTTCTCTGAGGGTCCAGAAACAGCTCCCCTAAGACATCAAAAGTCCTTTGTAATGTGGTTGCTGTCACCTCTCAAATATCCTTTCTTTTTTCATCCCACATATTACTGTCTAGAACATTGGCTACCGGGCATATTTTGCTGTGCACCCCAACCAGCACCCTCAAGCAGTAGTGTGCTTCCTCTGTTCATTTTTCTACCAGTTCTGTTCATGCCACTGTACTAGCAGGATTCATTTCCTACCATCTGAAGCAGCTACACCCAAAGGAGTTGTTATCTATTACCAGCACACAAGTAGCAAAGACACCTCACACATTGGCTGGGGAAATTGGCACCAAGAAGAACCTCACTGTAGTCAGAAGTCAGTGTTTGCAATTGGCATTGATCGGGAAAATGATTGAAAAGGGGTGCAACAAAGAGTATTTATTCTATAAGAACTGCTCTCTTGTCTGAGGTTCCTGGAAAACAGGTCCGAGTGTGTGAAACTGAACACATTAGAGCCTCCTAGAGTTAAATTTGAAATTGGGATGAGGTGGGGAGAAATCTATGCTCACTGAATACAAAGTGCAATTGTCTGCCAGTGCCAGAATTGAAGTGTATGCAGCAAATTATATTTAAGACTCTATTGTCACAGGCAGATTAGCTAATGCTTGATTTTAAGTATAGGCTTCTAATGCTATTACTCCTGGTTAGCTCTGCCTGGCAGGTAACCTTGTGGAACAAATGACTGCATTGCTTGAATAACGTATTTGATCAAACAGGACAATTCTTTCAAAAATTGAGTTCTCTGTGGCAATTTGAGACCTGTAATCAGCAAATTAGATGATTACAGCAGGGATAAAAATAGTCTTCTAGCAATGTCCAAGGTATAAATGTGATTCGAATTTCAAAATGTTGAACATGTTGTAGGAAAATGCTCGGTTGGATAAATATGACTAGACATTATCAGATTCTATTTCTCTTTCCATCCTTGTTCTGAGCTAGGCCCAATTTTGCCAGAATAAACTCCAATCTCATTTGAGTTAGAAAATAAAAGGGCGTCTCTCTGTGCTCCAAGTCTTAAAGGACTCCTTGACTTCTCTGTGAATCCAGCATCATTTATACATCAACTCACTTAGTATGAACTGAACACCGATGCTGTCCAAGTTCCACATCAGGAAGATGGCATTTAAAAAATGTCCTACATCCTGCCTCAAGACCAGCTTTATTTCTTGGTCCTCTCAGGGGTAAGGGGAGACAGACATCTGTGATAGCTAAGAACTGAAATGATGTGGTCTGCAGTACCAGTTTTCACCCATCTTCATGGTCAACTCACCGTTACTCTTCTTGTATCTGACACAGGGAAGTTAGTGGACTAAAGGTGCTACATCACCTCCTTTCTCTTCTTTTTACCAAAGCTGCCATTCTCATCCCTGAAAACTATGGTATCATTTTTTTAAGCTGAGGGGCTTAAAAAAAAAAAGTTACTTGGCTAATGGGTAGAATAAACCATTGAGAACTAGTTTGGGGGAATCTCCTTTTAAGAGGGGAAACTTGATTTTTGTTTGGCATTTGGGTAAACATCATGGTTGCTTGGTGTTCACTTCTAGCTTCGTGTTCTAGAGTTGCTCCCAGAGCTACAGTGGACCACAGTGCCAAGGATAGAATCTAAGCTGTCCACACTACAAAACATTCGCTCTATGCCTTTGAGCTATTGCATCAGTATGAGGAAACTTCACTTTTCTTACTAGTAACTCTCAGGTTTTGTCAGAGCCTGACAAAAACACAGTAACAGAAAATACTGTTGTTATGAATTTCACTTAACCAACCATTGACATAGATGTATGCAAGGACCAGTGCTAATACTTTATAAAGTACTTATTTCCAGAGTTTTAGCCCCCCCCCAAGAATTTACATATAATTCATTTCAACATATTCAATAATATTCAGTAATAACTTGTCAAATGATCCATGGATTTTGTTATATAATTCATATTATTTGCCTCCAACATGCTTTCAAACCAGTGCTAACTCATATCAAACTTTCTAAGTACAAAAGTTTAAAAATAGAAGTATTTTTCACTTCCCTGCCATGTTTCTGCATAGAAAATGCCAAATATTGGGGCTAGAGTGATAATACAGTAGTTAGGAGCACTTGTCTTACAGTATATACCTGGGTTTGATCCCTGGCATCCCTTATGGTCCCCTGAGCACAAGGAGTGATTCATTTTTATTTTCTCTTGATTTTTTGCCACATCCAATGGTGTTCAGAGTTACTTCTGGTTCTGCACTCAGAAATCATGCCTGGCAGGCCTGGGATACCATATGGGATGCTGAGGATCAAACCTGGGTTGACATTGCAAGGCTAACACCTTCCCAGCTGCACTATAGTGATCCCAGGAATGACTTTTTATTTTTAATAAATAACAACTTTAACCAAATCACAGTTTATGCTTGAGTTTCAGCCATACAATATATGCTGACATCCTTCACCAGCAATGTCCACCAATGTCCCCAGTTTCCCTCCCACCCGTCCTCTCTGTTGCCTGCCTATGGCAGACATTTTACTTCTCTCTTCTTTTTCTGAGCACTACTGGATATGGCCCAAAAAGCAAACAAGAACAGAAACAAAGAAAATGTCAAATCACTTTTTGGATTTTCCCAACAAGTCAGTTACAAGTCATTAAAAAGTTATTGGTTATAGATAGCTCAACAGATTGAGCATAAGCAAAGCATACTTTACATATAGGAAGTATGAGTTCAAACCCAGACTGAGGCTGAGCACTGCCAGGTATGGCCTCATAACAGAACAAGTCACTGCTCTTTGAAGTTGGGAATGTAGCTCAATGGTAGAGTGTACGTTGACTGTGTTAAGCCCTGGGTTCAATTCTCAGCACCACCAAACCAACTCATTGCTTTTAAAGACAAGTCTCTCTGCTTATAATGAAACAGGAATATCATCAATCACTATGACAGGTAGATTTATAATGCATTTATTTGGAAATTCTTGTCAAACTTAAGAGAACTATAACATTACAATCTGAAAGTAGGGTCTCTTTTAAAATTCATATAAATATGGTACAAATTTGAAATAGGTTTGTTCACTTTAAGATTTTTTGCAAAACAAGACAGAATATGAAGTTGAAATAAGTGGCATTTGTTTGCCTTTTCACCTTCCCTTTTATGAACCCATACATATACCAAAATACAAACTTGACAAGGCCACTGCTTTAAGAGTGTTCAATATGTGAAAGAATTTGTACATTAGTTCTTGTTAAAAATGACTGTTCCCTCCTCTATTAGCAAGGCACTTGGTGATTTCATCTGTGCTCAGGAAACAGACATCCTGGCCTTGAGCTACATATAAAATTTTATTTTGCATTTTCTTCAAATATTATTTCAGGCTACTGTTACATAAACAAGTTCTCCAAAGAAAAAGTCTTTTGGCCTGGAATATTTAATAATAATAACTATAGAATTTTAAGACCTTTGATCTGTTCTATAGAAGAAATCACACCTAAGAGGTGACTTCATATACAGCCACCTCCAATGAACCTGACTGGAGCAACCACTGTGAAGGACACGTGGGAGAAGTGACAAAAGTCTCATTCCCAGCTCTGGGAGCCCTTAAGAAATGAAGGTGCACTCGAAACTTACACTTCAAAAGTTTTCTTTTAATGAGTTTGCTTCAAAGACTTGAACTTCAAGAAGCAAGAATTTAAAAAAGAGAACTTGCTATATAGCCACAAAGTTGATTTCTAACTTAAATTACCAGGCAATAGCTCATAAAACCAGCTGTCTCAAAGACAGTGTTACCTTTATTAAAAAACGGATAGACATAGCAGCACTTAGAAAATAACAGTTCATAAAAGGCATTGTACATTGTCAACTGATCGTGTGAAAGGGCAAGCCCCCAGCACAGCTGGTTGCAGGCTGCTCACATCATAATGCTCACAACTGTCTGTTCCATTTAGTTCAACAAAATCCAGAACACCCGATAGGAGACCAAAAGCAACATGGCACTCCTCAACTTCAAGCCATTGTTATTTGTGTAAATAGTCAATGAAGTCAAGTATCACCCTCCTTAGCAGCATCTGGAGCACTCATTGGTGTTCTGGAGGTGGCTGGTGTACTTGACCCATATATTTTTAAAAAAATCTAAGTATTCAATAAAAACACTTCTCCCTGTCCAATGCCATCAACGAAACACTTCTGTTGCAGAAAAGACATGTTCTTCCACTTAAATATCTGTAAAAGCTAGTCTAGTGCATGTCTCTGCTGCCATAGACAGAAGAGAACTTGTAACAGGAATTTCTGCACAACTGTCTTTGGTGGAGAATGCTGGTGCGGTCATGCTGTTTCCTGCTCATTGCTCTGCTTCTCACTGCTCTGTGGGGGAGTGAGGACCCCAGAAGGGAGAGGAGAAATTCTACTTTGTTCAGACAATATGGCTTTCTTGGCTTGGGCTTTGTCCTGTTAATAAGAAGAAAAATGAGAATTATTATAACGGAAGACATACTGCTTATTTTTCCTATGGAGAAGGGTGAAAAATAGTAAAGACAACTTAAAAGTCTCTGTTCCACCAAAAAGTTAATATACAGCATCTACAAACCAGTTTTTCTTTTTCAAGGAATTTAAAAGAGCTGAAGTGTTTCTAGAATACCTGGAACTTGACTGAATGAAAGCAAAGGGCTTATTTAGAGAGCACTAAGAATCTATCTAACTGATAGATAACCCTGGGTGTTGTTCTGGAGACCTCAGAGCACCAACAAGCCTAAACACAACAAGAATGTCCCCCAACCTGGTACAGATACAGTTCTTGCTTTAAAAAGTCTGAAAAACAAGGAATTGCACTCTTACCAGCAAATCCAAACTATTTATGTGGGTCTGGATGTTATGTGCATCTTCAATAGGAACACCCCTGAAGAGCTTAAGTTTTGAACTTCCTGTCTCCCTTATAACCATGGCAAATGGAACCATCCACTTGACACACTTCTCTATATCACACCACTGATACCCTGCAATGAAAAGGAATTCAGGCTAATGTAAGACCAAGGATTATTTTCTAAGTGTAACACTTTGTGAACACAATACACTGTCAAGCCAACATACCTGAAACTTTTTGCATCAATTCAGAGGAAGAGAAATGATACAAGGCAGAAGCAGCAAGAATACCATAGGAAAATTCTAAGCAGCCAACATCCAGAACACAGAGATCTAAAAGCTATGGGAAAGAAAAGAACATTGTAACAGGTGCCCCAATATACCCTTCCAGCTCAATCTAGAGGAATAGATAACACTACTGAGGTCACTTACCTCTGCAATCTGTATGAAGATCTGCTGAGGATACTGTGGCAAGAGCACTTCATAAACATCATTTAGATATGCCACCTGCATGTATACATTCAGCCAGGACACAATGGTCAGGGGACTTAACTGCCAATTTAGGGACTAAGGAAAATAGAGAAAAGATACAAATGGGTTTGAAAAGAAAAAAACAAAGTTCGTGGCCTTCTCAAAGGAATTAAAAGTTTCCTGCAAAAATGCGTTTAAGTGGGGGCCGGAGAGATAGCATGGAGGTAAGGCGTTTGCCTTTCATGCAGGAGGTCATCGGTTCGAATCCCGGCGCCCCATATGGTCCCCCGTGCCTGCCAGGAGCAATTTCTGAGCCTGGAGCCAGGAATAACCCCTGAGCACTGCCAGGTGTGACCCAAAAACCAAAAAAAAAAAAAAAAAAAAAAAAAAAATGCGTTTAAGTGGCGGTCACCTACACAACTGCACTCCCATTAAAAGCGAGGAAAAATAGGATGTACACATTTAAAGAAACAGACTGACAATTTAACTTGTAACCTACTTGCATGATGATCAATTCCATGTTAAGAATTTGATCTCCTGAACAAGCCCCATCCGTAACATAAGCAAACTGGTGCAACTTGGGAGGATAGATTTCCTAGAAAAAAAAAAAAGAGTTATATGCTAGCAAAAGTGTCATATCTAATAGTTTTATCTTATAATGTACATCCCATTCTTTTTTCAATGTTGATATGGAAAGAAGGGGGAAAAGTACACGGGATGGGGTATATAGGATCTACTCCGATGTTCCAAACATGTTAAGCTTTGAAAGAAACGAAACACCACTCTCACAAATATAAATAAATCATTCAGAATATTTCTGAATTTTTCACTTTTTTTTTTTTTTTTTTTTTTTTTTTAGTTTTTGGACCACACCCGGCATTGCTCAGGGGTTACTCCTGGCTGTCTGCTCAGAAATAGCTCCTGGCAGGCACAGGGGACCATATGGGGCACCGGGATTCGAACCAACCACCTTTGGCTGCTTGCAAGGCAAACACCGCTGTGCTATCTCTCCGGGCCCATTTACTCTTGTAAGTTACACCAAAGTTGTAACTCTTCTCTTTGATCCATTACTATTTTTATTTTAACTGAAAGTTATTATACACTCCTCACTACTCTCCTCTCTTCTTGTTTATTTTCTAGATTTTTCTTGCTTTACGTGTGTCTTTTTTTGTTTGTTTGTTTTTTGGATCACACCCGGCAGCGCTCAGGGGTTATTCCTGGCTCTAAGCTAAGAAATTGCTCTTCGCAGGCTCGGGGGACCATACGGGATGCCAGGATTTGAAACACCGTCCTTCTGCATGCAAGGCAAATGCCCTACCTCCATGCTATCTCCCCGGCCCCTACATGTGTTGTTTTTAACTTTAGAAGTCCTCAGTCTAGAAATTTGAGGATATATTTTTAGACAAACAATTGACCTAATTCCTTAACCTCAGTGGTAAGTAAGCAACAGCACATACTATATCGCAAATCTGAAAATTAATTACCTCAAGTTTGGCAGCAATAAATAAAGATGAAATTCCAATAAGTTGCAAAAGGGTTTTTACAATATTTTGTTGTGTTGCCATGTACCGATCAAAGAAATCCTGTGCCAAGTAAAATGTCTCTCTGTGAAGTTTATAGACTTCACACACCTGAAGAAAAAAAAAAGGGTAAATTTAAGAACAAATGCTTAAGGAAAGAAAAAAAGACAAAACTTGTCATGATTGTGATGAGGACAATACAGGTAAGGAAAGGTAGATACCTAGCCCTATAAAAGCAGCATATTCATAGAAAAACTGCATTTCCTCAGAAGATAGAACCAATTGTTCAAAACTGGACAATATCAGGATGAAAGTTTGAAAGCTGGAACACATTTATTTACAGATTATATATAACATATACTCATGGTGAGATAGTGATAGTACGTTGAGTAAGGAAATATCAGAACACAATTCATTACTATCACCAGATGCAAAACTACACTCCTAAACAGAATATCCTTTACAATAAGAGAAAAACATCACAGAAAACATCAGAAGAAAATGTCACCAGTCACCAAAAGTTCAGGTAGAAACTATTTAGAGCCAGTCTTATTTAGTGCCAACTAGAATTCATTTTTTGAGAACCTACAGCATATGGCATCAACTGCAGCCTAAAAAAAATATCTTAAGATGATCTCATGATTTGAAGCCTGAGAGACTAAAACATAACTATCTTTAATGCTTCAAGGAATTGTAAGATGTTCCAAAGGACACACAGAGCAATGTGCCATGATAGGGTTATAGGTAACTGCAAGGTCTGTAATTCTAAGAATACCTTCCCAATAATTCAGCACACACAAAAACAATATTTTCAGTGATCAATGAAAAATACACATTAAGGGGCTGGAGAGATACACAGTAGTAGGGCGTTTGCCTTGCATGCGGCAGATCCAGAAGGGACCTGGTTTGATTCCTGGCATCCCATATGGTCCCACAGCTCCCAGGGGTGCTTTCTGAGTGCAGAGCCAGGAATGGCCCCTTCGCACCACTGGGTGTGGCCCAAAATTAATCAATCAATAAATATAAAGTTTAAAAAGAAAAAGAAAAACATACATTTAAGTTTTTTTTTTTTGGGCCACACCCATTCATGCTCAGAGGTTACTCCTGGCTATGTGCTCAGAAATCGCTCCTGGCTTGGGGGACCATATGGGATGTTGGGGGACCAAACCACAGTCCATCCTAGGTCAGCTGCATGCAAAGCAAACACCCTACTGGAGCAGCACTGCTCTAGCCCCACATTAAGAATTTTTTTAAAAGACTATTTTTGGGGGAGAGTATGGAGAAATAGTATGCGTATCACCTATGTTCCCCCGAACACTATCAGGAGTGCTGGTGGAACCAGAGCTAAGAATAAGCCCTGAGCCAGGTATGGCCCCCTCAAAAAAAAAAAAAAAAAAAAAAGCTATTATTTCTTGCTTTCTTACCATACAGCATACTTCATATATACTATTTCTGATTCACAAAAAAACTCTGTCAGAAAAATACTAGGAAATAAAACTGAGAAGAGAACCAAGATTCAAAGTTAAGTGACTTGCTCAAGGCAGATAGATTTTAAGTAGCAGTAGTCTTTGATTCTAGGATGAGCAGAAGAGTACATATATTCCAACAAACATAAACTTTTCCCAAAAGTGAACAAGATTAGTTTATAGGGAATATTTTGATATTAAATTTTCACATGTGCTTATTTATAAAACACGTTTGCCAGAAATGTCCTTCTATGTCACAGAAGTATTTATCACCTACCCAAGAGTGGTGTAAAAATTGCTCATTAACAGATGTACTTGAGTAACCCAGTTCCAGAAAGAGGTGTATGGACCCATATAGTATTACTTTTTGTCTCCTAATTATTGATCATGATTTATGAAACTTGGCCTTTTAAAAGTGATTAAAAGGGAGAAAAAAAAGAAAACAAGTTCAAGAGAGATTACGGACTTTATCAGACAGGAGAATCCCATAAAGCACAAAAGGACATATTTTGATAACATCACCAAAAATATGAATATTTTATATTCATAAAAATATGAATACTGTTAGAGTAAACTTCTACAAGGAAACAAAAATAGATTCTAAGGAGTCAGAAAAGAATAATTGAAATTTTCTGGTAGTTAAAGATAGGCATATTCATTTATTTTCAAAGTTCTTCATTAAGGCTATCTGTTGAGAGTAACTGGTTTTCATTCTATTCAGGATAATTATTCTTTGTCTGTGCTTATCATTCATGAACTGGAATTACCTCTGGATTGGCCCCTTACCCCTACCCATTCTCCAACCAAGGGGGTGGTCTTTCTCTCCCCAATAGACTTCAGGTCTCGGGGAGAAGTTGCTTGTGGTTTCGATTTCCACACTAGTCCATCTGCCTGCTGATATCTTTTGCTAGTGAGTGAAAAGCTTGTGGTGGAATTTTCCTGAACCTGTTTTATTCTCCTCAATCTTGTGTGGGTTATTTCCTGTGCTGGCGTTTGTTTCCAGACCTGTGGCCCCCAATCCCGAGGGAGTGGGCCATGAAGCTTCCACTTCAACTACTCAATACATACCACCTGCTGCATTCTACTGGATACAGTCCAAAGCAATTTAATTGGGCCAGGAATGTAGCTCAGTGGTATAGCACTTGCCCTGCATGTGTGAGACTTTGAGCTCAATTCCCACAATTAAAAGATTAAAAAAAATAGCAAATTGTCAACATTGACAACTATGAAAAATAATCTCCAGGGGCCAAAGCAATAGCAGTGGGAAGGACATTTGCGGTCTACCTGGGCTTGATCCCCGGCATCCCTTATTGTCCGCAGAGCCGGAAGTAACCCCTGAGAGTCGCTGGGTATAGGCCCAAAAACCACAAACAAACAAAATAGTCACCAACCAACCCAACTATTTAAACTGATGAGGGGCCAGAGAGGTAGTACAGTGAGTAAGGTGCTTGACTTACATATGGCCAACCCCAGTTTGAGGTCTGGCATTACATATCATATTCAGTACTACCAACAGTGATTCCCAAGCAAAGAAGCCAGGAATACTTGAGCACTGTTAGGTGTGGTCCCAAAACAAACAAAAAATGAGGAAAAACCTAGATACTAACATTGAAGTATCTGTGAATAAAGAGAATTTTAGGAATTCTTTTAAAGAAATATGCAAGTAGTTAAGGCAACCAGATACACTTATTACACTGACAAAAACAACAAATGTGTCAATGCAATCAATCACACAAATAATCATAATATAACAAAAGATTTCAGAAAAGTTCAATGCTTCTAGTTAATAGCAAGACTTGAGCTCACCTCCATCAACCAATCCAGGAGAATTGCTCGCATTTTAGGCTGCAGAAGAGGATGTCGCTGCATAAAGTGCTTATCTCTTAAGTAGGTCTTTTCCTTGTTTAACATTATTTTCCAAACCTCCTCTCTATTTGCCCAACTATGAAGACAAAAACAAACAAAGAGACCAAGTTAGCAGGCATCCATACTAAGTGTGAGGTGAGGCTAAGTAATGGAATAAGAGACCTGGAAAGCCAGGGGCAGTCAATCAACTCACTTCAGTATAGGCAGTGGTGAGGCTCTAGATGGGGCAAAGCTCTGAGGATCAGACACAGAGGTTGAGTTGATCAGCTCATCTTCTTCTTTGTCAGGTGTGGGAATCAAGGAGCAGGGGTTTACACAGACTGCTTTATTATTATTGTCCCGTGGCTGTAAAAATATGTATATAGTTTTAAATCTTTGATATAAGCCATTTTTTTATATTCATTGACTTGAAGGTGGTCAATAACAAATGTGGCACATTAAACAGTAATCTAAATAAATATCGAACCAAAATTAGCAGAGTTGATTTAAAGTAAAAGCTATAATTGTGTTTCCATTTTATTTCTCTCATTATTAGCACAGGAGCCTAAAATGCAGTACATACCCAAGAAAATGAGAACTTGGTAGAACTTTTTTTTTTTTTTTTTTGGTTTTTGGGCCACACCCGGCAGTGCTCAGGGGTTACTCCTGGCTGTCTGCTCAGAAATAGCTTCTGGCAGGCACAGAGGACATATGGGACACCGGGATTCGAACCAACCACCTTTAGTCCTGGATCGGCTGCTTGCAAGGCAAACACCACTGTGCTATCTCTCCGGGCCCGAGAAATTGGTAGAACTTTATCTTCCACATCGTCGACCTCATGAGGTACTTGGTCAAAGGAATAAGACAAAATACAAATTGCTCTTTCATGGCAAAACAAACACAATCTATGTTATAAGTAATGCTCAGTACAACTTCTGAAGTGCCTTATGAGATTATCTGGTTATAATCCAAACATCTAACAAGTCAAGAAAAATTGTTACAATTTCATAGGAGTTGATGACTTTTTGGTTTGATAAAAAAAATTCTAACAGGGACGATAACAATAGTACAGTGAATAGGGCACTTGTCCTGTACATGGCTGACTCAGGTTGGATCCCTGGTACCCCATTTGGTCCCTCAAGCAAATGGTTCCTGAGTACAAAGTCAGAAATAATCCCTGAGCATCGATGGGTGCAGCACCCCCCCCCCCAACAAATCAAACAATATGACTTTAAGTCTTTTTTTTTCCCCTTTTGATTTTTGGGCCATGTCAAGTGATGCTCATGGTTTACTCTTCTTGGTTATGTACAGCCATCACGACTATCGGTGCTTGGGAGACCTTATTGGGTGCTGGGGATTGTAGCTAAGTCAGCCACATTCAAGGTACCACTTACTCACTGTTCTCCTTTTGGCACCCTATGTTTCTCTTAGGGGCCCACACAACCAGGAGTGCTCAGTGTTCACAGGACCATTTCGGGTCCCAGGGATTGAACACAGGTCAACTACATGCAAAGCAATCCCTATCTATTGCATTATTGTTCCAGTCCCTCTTTTAAATAGTTTCTTAAGATATTTTATTTCACATTCAAAAAAGCTCCTCTTGAAGTGGTGCTCAAAGTTGGTAAAGTGGGCCAGAGTGGTAGCACAGTGGTAGGGTGTTTGCCTTGCACATGGCTGACCCAGGACAGACATGGGTTTGATCCCTGGCATCCCGCAAGAGCAAATTCTGACCGGAGTAACCCCTGAGTGCCACCGGGAGTGGCCCAAACCCCTTCTCCAAAAACCCAAAGTTGATAAAGAGTGTCATGTACAAAACCCTATCAGCAACAGTACTGTGAACCACAATGCAAAAATTACACACACAAGCTCCTCTTGTAGAAGCAGGATGGTGGCAGGCAAATAGAGGAGGGTGAGCACTGGTGGAAATAAGTAGACACTGGTAAAGAGATTGGTGTTGAAACATTGCAAGCCTGAAAGCCAACCATGAATAAAATGAGTTTCAAGGTGACTAAAAAACAAAACAAAACAAAAAAACCCATAACGCATATGTATGAGATGTTTCAGAGCTATTCCTGGTTAGATGCTGGGGGGGGGGGGAATGGGATCAAACACTGGGCTCTAGCATACAAATCATGTACTGTAGTCCTTTGACATATCTCCTTGGCACTACCATCGTACTCTCAAATGCACGTTTTTCTCAGTGATTTTGTAGAAGATATGGTGAATAGCATTTCTTGTTTGTTTTGGGGCCACACCCAGCAGTGCTCAGGGGTTACTCCTGGTTCTGCGCTCAGAAATCGCTCCTGGCAAGTGCAGAGGACCATATGGGATGCTGGGGATTGAACCCAAGTCCATCCCAGGTCAGCAGCGTGCAAGGCAAACGCCCTATCACTATGCTATCTCTCTGGCCCTGGAAGTCCAGAGTTGGAGACTCTTAGCTTCTTGTTTTTGTTTTTGGACCATGCTTGGCAGTGCTCAGGGGTTATTCCTGGATCTGCACTCAGGAAGCACTCCTGACGAATTCAAGGGACTATATGGGAAGCCAGAGATCTAATAGAGATCAGCTCTGTGCAAGGCAAATGCCCTACCCACTCTACTATCTCTTCCCCTTCCCCTTCCCCTTTTGTTTTGAAGCAGAGAGATTAATGTGGACTAGAGAAGGAAAGAAACATCTGAAATGACTATACACTGAGATGGAAACTCAGGCTCTAAGTACTTTCTGGTAGCTATCACAACACACTGGTCACTTTTAGAAGAAGCCCACTTTCAGGGTGTACTGAGAAGACTATAGAAGGATAAAGCTCTCCTCCAATGTGCAAAGAACTGGACATGCAAATTAACTGAAATAACTTGCCAACAGCTGTTCAAAAAGAGCAATCTCCTTTTTCATTTCTAGTATCATGTGCTAGTAACATTTCCTTGATTCATAAAGGGTCACGTTACAATAGCTCTAGCTTGCTCTTTATTCAAAAATGAATTTTAATTTGATAGGCATAAGAAGCTGGTAGTACTCTCTTTGCCAGATGGTCAAAACAGCTGAAAAACTGGCTTCTAGAGATAAAATGACAGCATTTCCTAACCTGCAGTTCAAAGGCAAATTAAGTGAGCCGTAAGGAGACAAATGGAAACCAAAGTTGTGGTTTTTAGGAATCACTGTATGCAGCAGAATAAATTATGTCTATTTCCTTTAACTGGAGTATATACTCATAAAAATTAGCTTACTTGATCTGAAGCAAAGGAAGTGAGACCAGTCTGAGTTTGAGTGAATGAAATACCAATGATACAATTTTAACCAGTTCTTAACTATTTCTGTCAGTTTTAATTATCAGGACTAGCTTATGTAAAATTAAGTTCTTGGAAGTTAACTAAATAGAAAGTTCGGAATGTCACTTCAATTCCAAAGTCAGGTTTTATGAAGAACTTTAAAATGGAATTTTAGATAAAAGGTTATTCTTTTCATTAATTAACAAAGGCCTGAGGAAAGGCTCATCAAACATTGCATAGTCTTGATGAAAAAGTTAATGGAGTTTTGCATGACTACAGTAGCTCAAGTTGCTTACTCAACTGCGCTGAATTATAATTCCAGGAAAAAAAAATACTCTCTATTAGGCAAAAGTTTGTGTTATCCTAAATTTTAGCTTCATGAGTCTAAATGGAGAAAAAGATTTGCTCCATAAATATAAACACTGAAGCTAACTACACTATAAAATGTATTGAAGCCCACTGCCCCTAATCTTTGGACTCACTGAGGTGAAAAATGACATGTTCATTCATGTATTATAGCTATCAATTATTTGTGGTCTAGGTCAAGAGGTACTCTACATTATCCCCGAGAACAGAAATCACTCCCAAAGTCCAAGAATCAGTAAAGGTGGCGTTGCTTCATCATCAGTTGGGAATTTCAATTCAGCTACAAAAATAAACACAGCTAAGAAATGACAGTCACAAAGTAGAAAGTAAATCTTGCATTACTCCCCAAAACTTAACTTGCTTGGTTTTAAGCTTTTGGGTTTTACTGGAAGAAAACAAACCCTGAAATTGGACTATCTTTTTCCCTTTCTTCTTTTTCTTTTTTTGTTTTTTGGCCATACCGTGCTGCGCTCAGGGGTAACTCCTGTGCTCAGAAATCACTCATGGCAGGCTCAGGGACCATATGGGATGCTGGGGATCGAACCCAAGTCTGTCACAAATGGGCTACATGCAAGGCAAACACCCTACTGCTGTGCTGTCACTCTGGCCCTTTGATTCCCTTTTATTTTATTTTATTTTTTGGGGGGGCCACACCTGGCGGTGCTCAGGGGTTACTCCTGGCTGTCTGCTCCGAAATAGCTCCTGGCAGGAACGGGGGACCATATGGGACACCGGGATTCGAACCAACCACCTTTGGTCCTGGATCGGCTGCTTGCAAGGCAAACGCCGCTGTGCTATCTCTCTGGGCCCTGATTCCCTTTCTTAAAGTGAAATATCTCTTCCAATAAAGAAGGAAATCACCAACCTCTTGTTAATATTCAGTGGTGTCTCCTCAGAAATGTTAACTGGAGGGGGGGTCTAATGCACAGTGACAACCGTAATTGCAAACAAAGTGGATCACAGCTCTGAAGTCCTTAATTTTCCAGACCCAGCTGCTATAGCTCTTACATACTGACCTACAAAGTGATGTGGTGCCTATCAGTGCCTCGTTGGAACCACTATTCTTGGCCTAGTCCTGCTTGACTTTTATCTATGATAGGGTGAGGCCTGATCAGCAAGTTTGGAGATAGGCTGCTTCCCCTACCAGAGCCCTAACTACAGTTTCCAGCCACTTCTGGAGGTAGAGAGATAATAAAAGGCTTTTCGCTTTAAAAGAAAAAATATTCTGATATTCTGAAACATGGGCATACATGAAATTTCTCTGGTTTCCTCTGCATACATGAAATTTCTCTGGTATCCTCTGCAAAGGAGGGACAAGAGAAGTGAACAGTCGATCTAAAAAAACTGCTGGGATCAGAGAGATGATGCAGTACGTATCATCTTGCTTTGCATGCAGCTGACCCAGTTTTGATCCCTGGGACCCCCTATGATCTCCTGAGCCTGCCAGGAGTGATCCCTGAACACAGGAGTACCCCTGGGTGTGGCACCCTTCAAAACAAAAACAAAAAGTGAGTATTTTATTACATAAAAGTAAAAAGTAGGGGCTGGAGATATAGCACAGCGGCGTTTGCCTTGCAAGCAGCCGATCCAGGACCTAAGGTGGTTGGTTCGAATCCCAGCGTCCCATATGGTTCCTCGTGCCTGCCAGGAGCTATTTCTGAGCAGATAGCCAGATATAACCCCTGAGCACCGCCGGGTGTGGCCCAAAAAACAAACAAACAAAAAGTAATAAGTAAACAAAAAGTATTTTATTACATAAAATACTCTATCAATAGTCTGAGGCAGAAAGCAGTGATCACTCCAGCAACTGCTGATTGGGCTGGAAGAACTTCTAGGAAGGGAAAAGTACAAAACCTGACCTTCAAACCTGACCTTTGAGGGAAGAAAAGCCTTAAACACTCTGATGATAAAACTTAAGTATGGATGAAAGGAGAAGGTATAAACACTCATCAAGTCCCATCACCTTATTCCCCAGGTTTACCCCCAGCCTGAAGACAAGACTGCAGGATGGTTCTGGTTGTGCCTTGAAGACCGGAATTACTTTCTTCCTATGAGTTTGTTTCTTCAAGGGAAAAATGAGCGGATTGAGCTATTTGATGTTCATTCTAATCTTAGATATCCAAGAATATTTCATGTCAGGAGGTTAGTACCTACTGATAGGCAGCTGTACCTACTGTTCAGTCATCTGAACTGTG
This sequence comes from Suncus etruscus, assembly GCF_024139225.1. Classification (NCBI taxonomy): domain Eukaryota; kingdom Metazoa; phylum Chordata; class Mammalia; order Eulipotyphla; family Soricidae; genus Suncus; species Suncus etruscus. Next base: position 75,799,215 of record NC_064861.1, on the reverse strand, counting down.
GCTAAGTTTTAGGAAAGGGCTTCGGCAGGAGACAAGGGGGCTAAGTATGACACACACAGCTGTGATCCACGAGAAAACTGGGGGCCTTTCCAGTTATGCCCAATCAATCAGCAAGTATACTTACCAGTGTATTACTACATTGGCTTGTCGTAGCCCGGTCAATTTTGGCAATTTCTTCATCTGGATCCTGCAAAAACTAGGAGAGATAAGAGAGAAAGGAAGAGAGAGAGGGGAAGGGGAATGGGAGAGGGAGAGAGGAGAAAGAGAACAAGAGAGTGAACAAGTGAGGAAGAGAGAGGGGAGAGGACAGAGACAGAGACAGAGAGACAGAGAGAGAATAGAGAGATCAGGCTTGGGCACCCTTTCTGTCAAAGGCACCACCCTTCCTTAACCTGAAGGTGCCTGAAAACATGTGGGTAAGATAGAACCCGCCTAAGCCACCCAGGTAAGGGGGGTGGGATGGGTGGGGAGCAGCGATCGGACCCCCACCTGCGCGTCCCCTTTGTACTCACCACGGCCACATTGGCCTTTCTTTTCCTGGAGCGCACCGAGACCTCGTTGCTGCCACTGTCCTCTTGCACGGGACCCCGTTCCTTGACAACATCCCTGCAAGGCCGGGGGTGGGTGGTTGGGGGGACCCCCCCCCAAGATGATCGAGGTGAGTCCTCCGTCCCCCTCCCCAAATCTCGGCCACCCCTCCCCCACGCAGCCCCCCACTTCCCTCCCTCCTCCCCCATGCACCCCACCCAGGGGCACCACGACTCTCACCTCTCCCTCCTCTCCCTCGGCATGGCGCGGGGCTCGCACGTCGGGGCTGCGGGGCGCGGGGCGGGGGGTTGAGAGGCGAGGCGAGGCGAGGGCAGGGCGCCCCGACACCCGCTTTCCCTTCCCCTCCCTCCCCTCCCCCTCCCGCGAGGCGAGCTCCGGGGAAAATGGCCGATGGGCCCGGGTGGCCTGTCACCCGCGGCGCCTCCCGCAGCCCACGCCGCCGGGTCCGAGCGGGGCTGGGAGCGGGGGGGCAGGCCAGGCAAAGCAAGGCGAGGCGCCCCGGGCCGGGCAGGCACCCGAGTCCTCGGCGGCATGGGTCTCCAGCCCCCGTCCTCCTCCTCCTCCTCCTCCTCCTCCTCCTCCCCGGCCCCTCGGGTGCTGGGGGTCCAGCCAGCCCGTCACCCCCGGGGCGCCCACCCCGCGCCGACGGCCCCGGCGCCGCCCCACCCCCACCCGGCCCGCCGGGCCCCGCAGCCTCACCCGAAGCCGCTCGGGCGGGGCGGGTGTCGGCGGCCGGCGGGTGGAAGCAGTCCCTGCCGGGGAGCAGCGGCGGGGAGCCGGGCAGCGGGAGCCGGGCGGCGGGCGGGCCGGGCCGGGCCGGGCCGGGTCGGGTCTGGTCGGCTGAGCGCGCGGCAGCGGCGGTGGCGGGATCGGCTCCGCGCCTGCCCCCTACACCGCGCAGGCTGCCTCGCCGGCTGCTCCTGCGCCCGGCCGAGAGCGGGACATTTAAAAAATCCCAGCGCGCGGCGCCCGCCCGGCCCGCCCTCGCGCCTCCCGCCACCCGCCGCGCCGCCCCGCCCCGGCCCCAGCCCCTCGGCGGCTGCCCCGAGCGCCGCCTCACCCCCGCGCCGCGCGATGCGGGGCCGCTTGACAGGGTCTGCGCGCCTCAGGGGGCGTGGCTTGTAGCCCACGGGGCGTGGCCTGCGCGGCGGGACCGGCTTTTGATAGGGTCTGCGCGCCCTGGAGGCGGGGCCTAAGCGCACTAGGGGCGGGGTCTACTCGACTGGAGGCGTGGTCTTCTCACCCCGGGGCGGCGCCTGCGCGGCGGGATCTGCGGAGCGCGCGCGGGACCGGCTCTTGACAGGATTTGCGCGCCCTGGAGGCGTGGCCTTCTCGCCAGAGGGCGGGGCCTGCGCGGCGGGAGCTGCGGAGCGCGCGCGGGACCCACACTTGACAGGGCCGGCATTTGACAGGGCCTGCGCGCCCGGCGGGGCGTGGCCTTTTCTCCCGGGGGCGGCGCCTGCGCGGTGGGACCTGCGGGACCGACTCTTGACAGGGCCGGCGCGCGGCGAAGGGGCGGGGCCACGCAGGTCGGGCTGGACCAAGGGGGCGGAGTCTCGCGCGCCGGCGCGGCAGAAAGCCGCGTGGCCGAGCCGGGTGGAATGTAAACACTGCGGGAGACAGGGGTTCGGTCCCCGGGGAGAGGCCTGAGCCCGGAGCCCCGAAAGGAAGCCAGGTTGAAGGGGGCCGACGTTCAGCCGGCCGGCGTGCTGCACGCCCCGCAAGGTCCCTCCTTGCACGTCCTCTCCGCCTCCGCGACGTCGGGAGCCGGGCCCTGATTAGGGGCGGAGACGTGCTCAAGGTCACGGTGTCTGGGAGCCGGGCCTAGAACCTGGGGCTCCCTCCTCCAAGTGGGGGATCTCCTGACCTGTATGAAAAGGGTTATTTCCACCAAAACTTGGGCACCTGAGGTCAGAGGGGTGGGAAGGGTATGGGGTAGATGGGTAGGGGGACCTGGCATGTGGCAGACCTGACTGGGGTTCGATCCCCAGAACCACACACGTGGTCCCCAAGCATCTCCAAGAGTAACCCCGAGCAACCCCAAAATAAAAGAACTTGGGCACCTTAGTAGATGCCTCCATACCTACCCCTTTCTGACAAATGACCACCAAAAACTCTTTGCAGCCTGGTCCTCAGAACTTGAAAGACTTTCAGTGACTAGACCACACCCTTCCTAGAATTCAGCACTGCATGGCTCTTGATACTTGCTTTCCATGTTTCGTGCCCCCTATCCCTTTCTTCCTTTTCTTACCCCACCCCTTTCTTGGCATCCTGCCTGAATGGGATTGTTGTATTTATGAATGAATACTTGTAGAAATACACTGACTAGTGGGATACATATATAGGCTACTATTAAAAGCAATAGATATTGAATAATGATTGATAGTTGGGCTCTGTGTGGTGCTCAGGAGCTACTCCTAATTTTGTACTCCTGTTCAGGGAACCTTGTGCTGCCAGGGAGTAAGCCCCAAAGTCCTCAGTCAGCTTCACTGAGCTAACTCTTAGGCTCAATAATTGTTACATTAAAAAAAAAAATACTTCTGTAGTTAATTTTTCCTAAACACCGCAGGGCTCTTCCTGAGTTACATTTTCAGTTTTGTCACACATGTGTGTCATCACTGTCTTCTCGAAGTTAGAACCTGGGTCTTATGCATTGGGCTATCCCAAGGGGTAAGAGGTATAAGTAAATATGAAACACTGGCCCCTAAGTTCCCAATCCTGTGTCCTTTGTTGTTTTATGTTAAACAATGTTCCCAGTGTTTTTTTTTTTGGGGGGGGACCAGTTTCCAAATTCTTTCAAAGTATTCAACTTAATAATCCTATGATGCAGATACTACAACTGTCTTTTTTTTTTTTTTTTTTGCATAGATGGCAACTATTCGATTCCTGGTCATTGTGAGTATTAATGCTCAATGGTTTGTTTATGCGATTTATTCATGTTACTGAATGTATCAGTAATTTGTCCTTTTCATTGTTGTGTACTATTCCATCGAATGACTATACCAAAATTTATCTATGAATTGTTGATGAAAGTGTCAGTTAATTATAGAACACCATGATTTCACATTCTGAACTGGTGGGAGTATAAACTCCTATGACCACCAGGAAAACCTTTGTTTATCATTGTTATAAACGCTGCATATTAGGCACAATGCCAAGTGATTGAACTGTATTCTCTCACTTAATCCTCAATGACCTAGGAAGTAGTTGCCATTGGTGAGAGGACAATTGAAGTATCATCAAAGAAGAAACAAACCCATGGGAATTGCTAAGAGAAAGTCCTGCCTTGAAAAGATTCCTTAAACTGGGATTGGGTCAGTTCATTCTGTATCTTTTCTTAGCACTCGAGTGCATACCTTTTATCAGCTGCTTAAAGGCATCAATCACAAGTTAAGGAGTGGGAGTCCTACAGCCAGATAGGAATGATCAAGGAAGGAATGGCAGGAGTGAAGCTGGCTGGGCTTTGCTGTCAGCAAGAGCTGATCAATTCTGGCTGCCTGACTAGTCAGAGGAGGGATTCTTGTGAAATCACACACGGAATACCAGAAGTAGAGGGGCTAATCTGGCAGCACCCGTGTGAGTTGTGAGCTGTTCCCAAGCAGGATAAGCAAGACTCAGTGCCAGGGAACCTGAGTGTGGGAAGGCCCTGGGGGCTTGGCTCTTATCCTCCTGAATCCCTGAAAATCTGTCCGCACAGGCCTGCCAGGTCAATTGGAATCAAGGGCCCCAATCCATTTTATATAAGGCTTGGTTATCATTCAGATATTTTCACAAGGCTGTGAACTTGGGAGGTCTCAATCTCCCATTGTCCTCTCTGAGGAGAAGGCTGTGATCAATTTAAAAAGTACAGTGAAAACAAAAATTAACTTTTCAATTCTGTATGATGGAGCAATGATGGCTGCTCATATTGTATTGCACCAGCTCAAAGCTACCATAAACGGACTAATTTTTGAAGACACTTCAAGGAGCAAGAGTATGAGATCAGAAGAGAGTTGGGGGTTGATTACAGTTGCTCCCTCACCATGGAAAAAGACACAAGAGTATTCTGTGTCTATACCTGTACCAGTTTTATATCTGACCTCCATATCCTGGTTTCACTTAAATCTCACTTTGAGTTGGCTGAAGATAGGTGAAGCTGCAAGTCATAAATTAGGAATTTAGAGAGAAGGCACTGGAATTTCCCTTCATATTTTTCTTCAGATACTACTGGTAGGACTAGGCCAACTAGAGCATGACTTTCCTAACCATGATTTGTTTTAGGAAGACCCAAGACCCAAAGTGGATCAATAAAAATCTCTGGATTTGCTAAAATGTCAGAAAATGAACCAGGAGGCTATTTTACCACCCTGCATGACTACCCTTAGAAAGTCTGTGGAAACTTAGAGGGATAGAAAGGAAGACCAGAGATTAGGATGAAGGGAGGCAAATTTACGATCCTTCTGTTGCTTAAATCCAATCCAACACCAGAACAGAGGACTTTCAGTTTTGTTTATTTGTGCCCATCTATGTCTCCCATGTGCTCCAAACCTTTATACCTATTCAGGTCTTCGTCTGCTGGATCTATAAATGTTTCAGGTGATACTGTGGAGGTCGGTGGGTATTGCTAGAGAAATAGTAGAGTACTTACTTGCCTTGCTCATGGTCAATATGGGTTTAATTCTTGGCATCCCAGATAGTCTCCCATCCACCACCAGGAGTAATTCTTGAGTGAAGAGCCAGGAGTAATCTCTGAGCATTGCTGGGTTTAACTCCTGCCCCCCCCCCAAATAAAATACAAATGGTTCTGGGTGTTTGAGGTAAGACCTGTGTTACTACCTCAGTTTCCCAGGAATCCTGACTTCTCTGGTAACATCCTTCAATCATTCACTTAGTCACATAGGGATCCACTTGTCAATCAATCTAGTAGATTTAGGAGCCCTTATATGGCTGGCTGCCTCTAGTCAAGTGCTCATGAGTTTAGAGTACCTAAGAATTCCCTCAATCGTCCAGGAATTGACGCTCTGGGCTAGTGGACACTAAATGAGCAGGATTCGAGGCAACCATGAATGAATAGAAGTCACACATAGATACCCCTGGCCCATAGAATATTAGTAAAAAATTAAATTCCTGTACACATGTGGTGTACACATGTTGCTTTTGAGCACGAGCATGATTTAGCCAAGTTGTGCCCACATCTGTGCAGATGAACAGGTAGGGCATTTTCACTCAATGACTACAGGTATCAATCTGCCCACTACAGATATCTGACTTAGAGACCCTCACGTAGGAATTCACTAGTGACTCAGAAGGCAGAAGGCATTGAGGAGAAGCCAGGCTGGGACTCAACCAGGCCTCAGCCTAGATGCTGAATATTCTCTTGAGAGCCCAGCACAGGGGCTGGACAACCAGGTTTTTTGAATGGATGAATGGGGGCCAAAGGTGAGAGGTATAGAAAACCTTTTCCAGATGGTGACAGGAAGCTAGGCGTGTGTTTGGAGTGTGTGTGTGTGTGTGTGTGTGTGTGTGTGTGTGTGTGTGTGTGTGTGTGTGTGGTGCATTCTTGTGCTGAGGCACACTGAGGGTTGGTATGGGGAACATGCAGAAAAGGATTCAACTCTAGGGTTTCCCCACCACCCATCCTCCCATCCTCCCTGATCTCTCAGAGCTCTTTGCATTTAATCTTTCAGAGTGTGTATACCTCAGTCATTTTGGAAAAGAAACCCTACTACTGCTGTAAATGGGAAATGGGCACCACAGCCACAAAGAACAGGGATGCATCAGGAAGCCTTTTCAAGTACACACAGAAAAACAAGGGGCAGGCCAAGAGCCCAAGGCCTGATTTCTTTCTGTTTAAACAGGAGATGATAGTGTGATTCTGCTCTCTGAGGTGCCAGGGGAAGTCAAAGTCATAGTAACAGGAAGTAGAATGGTGGTAGCAAGGCTGGGGGAGGAGAAGGGAGCACCTAGGAACAGATCTTAGTTTTGTCAAATGAAAAGGGTCTGATGGATGGTAGTGATGGCTGGGCAACCATGTGAAGGCGCATGACACCACTGAACTGTCCACTGGAAAATGGTTGAGATGGCAGATTTGATGTTATGTGTTTTGCTATACATATAAAGAAAAGGAGATGAGCAAGTATTAGGTGTAAAACTTGAAGCAGAGGCTTTCTCCTTGTGAGAATGTTGTCATCCGAATCGACAGAGCCTCTGTGGTCAGTCAGGAAAGGGGGTCAACAGTGGTCAAGAATAGAGAGTGCCTGGAGCCGGAGAGATAGCATGGAGGTAAGGCGTTTGTTTGCCTTGCATGCATAAGGACAGTGGTTCGAATCCTGGCATCCCGTATGGTCCCCCAAGCCTGCCACGTGCGATTTCTGAGCATAGAGCCAGGAATGACCTCTGAGCGCTGCCGGGTGTGACCCCCTCCCAAAAAAAAAAAAAAAAAAAGAATATAGAGTGCCTAGAAAAGGAGCAGCCCCTCTGCAGTGAGGACATTTGGTACAGGCTCTAGTGGCTGGTCCTGCCACAGTGGACCTGCCCAGATCCATGCAGATGCTGAAGGAATTGGCAGGCTCAGGGCATGTTGACTTCCTCCTCAGGCAGGAGGATCCCTAAGAGGGTGGATGGAGGGGAGGTCGGTGCACAGGTCTGGGGGAGAGGGGAGGTAGGTTGTCTTGTCAGGGTTTGTCCCCTTGTGCCCCTCTATTCTGTTTTCAGATGGAATTAAAGAGCACAGTTGCCTTGTTTGGGACAGTTGGTCAAGTTCCTTATCTCATATTCTTATGAGTTATTGTTTACAGGACCATTTCCCCCTACCCTGTGTTGTGGTTGTCTCATTTTTGGGGGGGTTACCATTGGGTGTGGTGCACCAGGGACTTTAGCAGAAGTGGGGCAAACTAGGGATCAAACCTGCAGCTCTGGGATGGAGCAATAGCTTAGTTGACTGATGCTTAAACATTGCATATACGATTCAGTAATAAAACGTATTATATTTGTTTTATTGTCCCCTGGGGCTTTTTTCCCTGAGGTATTTTTTTTTTTTTTTTGATTTTTGGGCCACACCCGGTGACGCTCAGGGGTTACTCCTGGCTATGCGCTCAGAAGTCGCTCCTGGCTTGGGGGACCATATGGGACGCCGGGGGATCGAACCGCGGTCCGTCTCCTAGGCTAGCGCAGGTAAGGCAGGCACCTTACCTCGAGCGCCACCGCCCGGCCCCCTCCCTGAGGTATTTTAAGGTGAATTCCAAACATATCATTCCACTTTCACGTTTTTCCCCTATGTTTCTTAGTGCACTTCTAAAAATAAAAAATATGCATGTTGCCATAAATAACCACAATGCAATGGTATGCTTAACAAAACAAAAGATTTTTTTTTTTTTGCTTGTATTTAGGTCACATCCAGAGACATTCAGGGCTTTCTTCTCACTCTGTGCTCAGAAACCACTCCTGACAAGTTTGGGAACTTGTGATGCTGAGGATAGAACCTGTGTCAGCTGTATGCAAGGCAAATGTACTACACACAGTGCTATTGGTCTGGCCCCAGAACGAATGATTCTTGATTCCAACTTATGTCCATCTAAAAATCACATTTCCCAGTTGTCTTAAATACAATTTTTTAACCGGTGACATGACTCAATCTTACCATGATCCATATGACATACCAAGTGAGTGAATCATTTGCTTTTCTCTCTAGAAAAGTACTTTCATTTCCACTCTTGCTCTAGGGCAATATCCTATAATGTCCACATGTTCTAGATTCATCCATGTGCTTCTTCATGGAGCCATTTCACTTCTTGGTTCTTGTGGTATTGCCAAGAGTTGTATACCTGTTCTCACAGCAGATTCATAGCTACAGTTGAACTGATTTCTCTACCATCTCTACTTTTGAAGAGGGGCTCTTAGTAGTTCCCCCTCAGAATGACCAATGGGGTCAGGTGGGACAGCCTCTTCTTTCCATGGCAAAGTTACTCACCAATTCTCTACCTAATAGTATATCTGTTGACATTTATTTCTAGAGATAATTATTTGTTTTGTTTGTTTTTTATTTGGGCAGGCCACACCCAGAAGTGCTCAGGGCTCTGTGCTCAGAAATCACTCCTGGCAGGCTCAGGGAACCACATGGGATGCCAAGGATCGAACCTGGTTTGGCTGCAGGCAAGGCAAACACCCTACCTGCTATGCTACCACTCTGGCCCCAAGAGATAGTTATTTGATTAGGGCTTGCAAAATAGTGCTTTTCTTTTTTCTTTGTGATTTCCAAATTAGAGCTAAGCCCTGGGGGACAGTCTATGTGAGTCGTTCACCCCAGTCTAGATAGTAGGGAGTAGTCTGTAAAGAATTTTAACAAAACAGACCCAAAGTCTTCTGCTAGATAGACTTGGGTCACATAAGCCTTGTGGGCTGAACCATGGCTCTGCTGCATCTGTCACATACTCTTCTGAAAGAATTCATTGTCTTTTCTAAAGTAACTCCCCTTAACAATCAGGCTAGTTGGTGGCCTTAAAATATAGCTCAAATAATGGAGCAAATGCTTAATTCTCGCCTTTCAAATAAACTTTTATTTCCCATTCTCCATGGCACTTGATTTATTTGGTAATTGCATGCTTTTTTGTAAATGTCGAGCCCTTTTTTGTCAGAGTAAGCATGTGGATGTGCTCAGGATTCAAATATTTGAGTGAAAGATGGAAAATGAAGGCCAAGAGGTGAGTGAGCAGGTTGCATGAATAGTAGGTGAGAGTGTAGTGTGTAGAAGAGAACCCAGAGCTAGAGACAGTGTGACGGTGTAGCCCATATTGAAGTGACATCTGTCAGGTGTGTGTGGGCTGAGTGAGAGGGGGGAAGGGAGCCATGAGCTGCAGGAAACCACTGGGCCAAGAACCCAGACAAATACCCTGTCTACGATGCATGGGGTCATGGGTTCATAAGCTTTCTCTTTCTGCCTGTTCAACACTTCCTCCCTGAAGCCTCTCTGGAGAAACACACAGTATCCCATTAGAGATTTGGCCATGTTTTCAGCTAGCACTTGCCTTGCTACTCCCCACTACCACCCCCAATTGCTCTGGGGTTTTTTTCCATTTCACAAGTAGGTTGGCTACTAAAGTCTGTTTTATATATATATATATATATACACACACATATATATATGTATATATATACATATATATACACATATATATATACATGTGTGTGGTTAGCAAACATAAAATGTGTCATAAGCTATATTCCATCTTTATGTTATTAACACACAAAAGCCAGAAAGTTCCAAGATAGAGCATCTGCAGTGCAGCCCAGAATGCTTCACACCATATGGTGAAATCATGAAATGAAAGACAACAGAAGCACACTGCACTATCCTAGTCTTCATCTAAAGATCTCCCTCAGCCAGCATAGCCACGCACTTCTCCCAGCTGCCTGTGCTCATTAAGGATGGCCAGATTTCATCCATCCATTTACCTTCCATCTACCATCCATCCATCCATCCATAATGCAATAGTCAGCAAAGTGTCAATATGCCAATGTTATTTCACCAGGGATGGAGGTAAGGAAGAGTTATATAGAGATCTGGGTGGGATCTCATATAAACAGTGTGGGAAAGGGTTTATGGGTAAGTAGACCAATGCATAAAGAAGAGAACATGGATTCTCAGTTCTTTTTTTTTTTTTTTTTGGGATCCTCAGTTCTAAGACATGTGAGACTTAACTATGTGAAGCAGATATCTATAAGGTGGGCATTTTCCACAGGAGATATTTTACCTGAGACCTGAAATATGAACATAAATAGCAATAAAAGCTTTATGGCAAGTGTCCCAGGTAGAGGGAACAGTGTGTGCAAAGGCTAGACAGGTGTATTAGTGTGTTAGTGGACAGAAAAGAGCATGTATTGAAAGAACAATAGCAGACTGAGGGAAAAAGTGGGAGAGAAGGTGTTTTGGGACTTCAAAGATGTAGGAATGAATCTGGATATCTCTCTACTACTATTGTTTAGTAAAGACCTGGAAGAGTTTGTAAATAGGAGAGTGGTCTATCTTCTTTTTTTTTTTTTTTTTTTTTTTTTTTTTTGGTTTTAGGGCCACACCTGGTGATGCTCAGGGGTTACTCCTGGCTGTCTGCTCAGAAATAGCTCCTGGCAGGCACGGGGGACCATATGGGACACCGGGATTTGAACCAACCACCTTTGGTCCTGGATCGGCTGCTTGCAAGGCAAACGCCGCTGTGCTATCTCTCCGGGCCCTATCTTCTATGCATGTTTAATTCTCACGTTGCCACTGTGGATAATATAGATGTATACTTTAGTATATAGATATGTGTGTGTGTATATATATATATATATATATATATATATATATAGTATAGTGAACATATCACAGAGGCACAGAAAACAGTGGCTTAAGCCAAACAAGATGGTGGCTTGGGCAAAGTTGGGGCCAGATAGTATGAACATACCAGACAGTATGTTCACAAATAACAGGAGAACATCCCCTGTTGAGAAAGCAAATCCATGGCCCTAGGGTCTTACAGCTGAGAAATCTTGGGTAGAGGCAGCAGGAGAGAGTTTTTTCTTCAGAAGAGGTGACCATCTGTGGCATTCCTTATAAAAGTCCTAGTTTTTTCTTCTGTCCCCTCATTTCCTTGGCATAAACATACTGATATGTGGCCCTCACTCTTCATCTTGGTGGCAGTCCAGGAAAGGGAAGTCACTACTTAAGACCACACAATGGTCACACAATGACAAGGACCATCTTCTATGGATTCCCAGAATCCTTGGGATATTATTCAGCCCTTCCTGGAGCCTCCTGGCCTGTTGTCTTCAGGGTGGAAGACAGCTGGCATATGGAAGCTGGCCCTGCCCATGGTAACAGGATATTCATTCTTAGCTATAAGAAAGCCCTTTTGCTATATAAGGAAAGAGTTCAGCTGTATGTTGCTGTTTGGGTTCTCTGGAAGCAACATGTAGCATATAGGAGATGTGTTAGGAAATGGTGTAGAGTTCAACAAGGGGGAACAGACAGAGTAGAATATGGAACTTATACTTCTACATGAAGTCAGGACTTCATATTTCTGTCTCCACATGCCCTGGTGAACCCAACAGGGTAGGAGTGTGACTGAGTGAATCTCTGTGGCTGAGGCAATTATGGAAGAGTGGCAGATAGAGTCTGAGTGCTACAGTAAGCTGGGGCATTAGCATCTTTTTAGGGCTCTCTGTGTCTACCATACTCTAACTCAGACAGCACATACACACAAATGAACCAGCAGTTGGGCTGGTTGGGCTGATCATACTTTTTTCCTAAAGCAGAAACTGCTGGTGTGTTTTCCCAAAAATAAGCTGCATTTTTTTTATATTCTTATCTTCAGTAAGTGAGGATTCTGGTTTCTTTAGATCTTTGCCATCACTTCTTTTTTGTGTGTGTGTGTGTGTGGGGCCATTTTGGGTCACACCTGCAGTGCTCAGGGGTTACTTCTGGCTCCATGCTCAGAAATCAATCCTGGCAGTCTCAGGGGACCATATGGGACACAGGGATTCGAACCAATGACCTTCCGCATGATAGGCAAATGCCTTACCTCCATGCTATCTCTCCGGCCCCTTTGCCACCACTTCTAATGAATTTGATGCAGTTCTTTTGTTTTTACTTTTTGGCTCATACCCAGTGGTCCTCAGGGCTGCTGAGGGGTCACTCCCTCAAGTGCTTTCCAGAACTTGTGGTGTTGGGGGGATGAAACTTGGACCTCCCACAGGCAAATCATGTGATCAGCCTATGAAGCTATCTCTTTGGCTCTGATGCAATTCTTTTTTTTTTTTTTTTTTGGTTTTTGGGCCACACCCTGTGACGCTCAGGGGTTACTCCTGGCTATGCGCTCAGAAGTTGCACCTGGCTTCTTGGGGGACCATATGGGACACCGGGGGATCGAACCGCGGTCCGTCCTAGGCTAGCGCAGGCAAGGCAGGCACCTTACCTGCAGCGCCACCGCCCGGCCCCTCTGATGCAATTCTTATCAGTGGGATGCCAGCTGGCCTATTCCTCCTCAAACCTCACCCATGTGCCTATTCCTTCTCTGTCCCAGCCCACAGTAGAAGTCAATGGTATCTGGGGCTGAATGGCACAGATTAAAATTTATTTATTTGGTTGTCTATGTATTTTATTTCTCCTGATACTGGTGTTGTTGTTTTTATTTTATTTGTTTTGGGCCACACCCAGTGATGCTCAGGGGTTATTCCTGGCTATGCACTCAGAAATCACTCCTGGCTTAAGGAACTATATGGCACTTTGGGGGATCAAACCATGGTCTGTCCTAGGTCAGCTGTATGCAAGGCAAATGCCCTACCACTGTACCACTGCTCTGGCCCCTGTTATTGGTATTGTAATGATAGGAGACTTCATACATGCCTGACTATGGTGCTCACACATTTCTCTTTTTTTTTTTTTTTGTATATCTTTATTTAAGCAGCTTGATTACAAATATGATTGTAGTTGGGTTTCAGTCATGCAAAGAACACCCCCTTCACCAGTGCAACATTCCCATCACCAATGTCCCAGATCTCCCTCCTCCCCACCCCACCTCTGCCTGTACTCTAGACAGGCTTCTACTTCCCTCATTCATTCACATTGTTATGATAGTTCTCAATATAGTTATTTCTCTAAGAACACTCATCACTCTTTGTGGTGAGCTTCATGTAGTGAGCTGGACCTTCCAGCCCTCCTCTCTTTTTTCTCTGAGAATTACTGCAAAAATGTCTTTTATTTTTCTTAAAACCCATAGACGAGTGAGACTATTCTGCCTTTTTCTCTCTCCTTCTGACTTATTTCACTCAGCATAATAGATTCCATGTATATCCATGTATAGGAAAATGTCATGACTTCATCTCTCCTGATGGCTGCATAATATTCCATTGTGTATGTGCACCACAGTTTCTTTAGACATTCCAGAGTCTGGCTATTGTAAATAGTGCTGCAACAAATATAGGTGTGAGGAAGGGATTTTTGTATTGTATTTTTATGTTCCTTGGGTATATCCCTAGGGGTGGTATAGCTAGGATCATATGGGAGCTCAACTTCCAGCTTTTGAAGGAATCTCCATATTGCTTTCCACAAAGGCTGAACTAGACGGCATTCTCACCAGCAGTGAAAAAAGAGTTCTTTTCTCTCCACATCCCCTCCAACATTGCTTATTCTCATTCTTTGTGATCTGCGCCAGTCTATATGGCGTGAGATGGTACCTTATAGTTGTTTTTATTTGCATCTCCCTGATGATTAGTGATGGGTCACACACTATTTTTTTTTTTTTTTTTTGGTTTTTCAGGCCACACCCTGATGCTCAGGGGTTACTCCTGGCTAAGCGCTCAGAAATTGCCCCTGGCTTGGGGGGACCATATGGGACGCCGGGTGTTCGAACTGCGGTCCTTCCTTGGCTAGTGCTCGCAAGGCAGACACCTTACCTCTAGAGCCACCTCGCCGGCCCCAGCTCACACATTTCTAACTATGGTGCTTGCTAGGGTCACACCAGGTGTAACACTCACACACTCAGCTGCAGTGCTCACCAAGGTGATCACTCTGTTAGCTGCAGTACTGGACATGTGCTCTTCAGGTGCATGCAAGTTGTGGTTGTGTCATGGCACACACATTGTGATTATGTTCATACATGTACCACCCATCAGAGGTAGTAAATATGTTTTTATGAGGCTCACAAACACCTGGTTGGAAATTGATTGTGCCATGGCAAATTAGACAGTAAAGCTTCCAGATTCAAATGGTAGAATTCCCTGACCTTCTTTGTCCAAATGGGATCTTGGGAATTTGAACTCATGACCATATATGGGTCCTTGGTTCTGACCACTGGATACTGAGCTGCCTTGTTTTTCCTCTGAACAAGTTGTGACACTGGGAAAGGTAATGGGAAGAAGGAGTTTCACCAGATCACTCAGGAAAAAAATTCTTCATTATAAGCATCAGCCAACAGCCCATCCTTCACAAGGCTCTCATTGCTACCTTTTATTCACTGAACAGGTACTGATGCACTGGAGACATGGGAAGTAACCAGCCCATATACCAGACTGTAAGGTCCAGCACTCAGCTGGATTAAGAAGGCTATTCTCGGGGCCGGAGAGATAGCACAACAGCAGTACATTTGCCTTGCATGAAGAAGGACAGTGGTTTGAATCCCGGCTTCCCATATGGGTCCCCAGAGCCCACCAGGGGCGATTTCTGAGCATAGAGCCAGGAGTAACCCCTGAGCGCTGTCAGGTGTGACCCAAAAACCAAAAAAGAAAAAAAGAAGGCTGTTCCCAGTATGGGAAGCCCCTGCCCAGATTGCCACTAGACCCTTGCTCTTAGGATAACAAGTTAGAGCAAGGCTAGCCTTCTAGGATGGCTCCTCCCCTTGGAGCATAGTGTTCAGGACTAATCTTTGCAGGATGACACCATGGAGGCACCAAGTGTCCAAATCTACTGGTCTCAAGCATTCTCAGGATTCAGATGTCTTTGCCATTATAAGTTTCTTTCTCCTGCTGTCTTTCTTTGCTTGTACATGTATCTTTTTTTTTTTCTGTTAGCATTTAGATTTAAAGGCTAGACGAGTTCCAATTCCTCCAAGAAGTTAGCCCCTAAATGTCTCAGGTTGGAACACATCTGTGTATCCTTTAGTCAGGGTGGTAGTTGGGTGACACTGGGCAATGTTCAGGGATTACTTCTGGTGGTGCTTGTGGAGGTCATATGGTATGCCTGGGATTGAACCCAGCTTGGCCACTTTCAAGGCAAAAGCTTCCCTGCTGTTCTATCTCTCTGGACCCCTGCTGTGTCTCCTTTACCCTGATCTACTGCCAGACAGCTCTGGCTTTCAGCTGATCAGCATGACTTCTGGTTCTAACAGATTGGGGGGACCCCCAAGGACAAGACTGAGTCCCACTTACTCCAGGTTTCTTTGCTAATATGTGATAACTATTTTGACTTCATAGAGCCTTATCTAAAATTGGAATTAAATAAAGAACCTTTGGGCCTAAATGATAGCACACTGGTAGGGCATTTACCTTGCATGTCGCCGACCTGAGACGGACCCAGGTTTGATTCCTGGCATTCCATAGAGTCCCCCAAGCCTGCCAGGAGCAATTTCTGAGTGCAAAGTCAGAAGTATCCCCTGAGCACCACCAGGTAGGGCCCTAAAACCAAACCAATGAATTAATTAATAAAGGACCTATTGATGCATGTAACTGAAAGCTGAGGGGTGCTTTTGGTGGAGCTGAGTTCAGGCCCCCATTTGTCAGGGCTGTTTCCATGTCTTGAGCCTGCAGTATGTCAGGTTCTCCTGGTTTTCACTAAAGATGACTGGCTCAACTGTCTGATATAAGCTACTGACTTATATCAGCTGTTGTTTGTTTGTTGGTGTTTTTTGTTTTGGGTTTTGTTTGTGTTGGTTCATTGGTTTTTGGGTCACACCCGGTAGCGCTCAGGGGCTACTCCTGGCTCTAGGCTCAGAAATTGCCCCCGGCAGGCTTGGGGGACCATATGGGATGCTGGGATTCGAACAACCAACCTTATGCATGCAAGGCAAATGCAGTACCTCCATGCTATCTCTCTGGCCCCTATCACAGTTATATTTAAGGTACATAGTAACAGTGAATTAGGACAATTTTCACCCACCAGTGTTGACTTCCATCTACCCCTGATCCCAGAATGCTTCCCTTAGCTCCACCCTTAGCTCCCTGGACTGCCAGTGTAACAGGTCCCCTTTGTGTATAACTTGTTGTAGCTTGGGTCTTTTGCTTCTATTGTCATTGATTTTGGGTTTTAATCTATTATTTTTATCTGTTAGTTTACCTTTTGTCTCTCTTCCAACACCCCTCCATGGCCTTGTCAACTCTACAGAACAAATTCTAGAACCTGTACATATACAGCACTTATGCTGAAGTGGCCACATATATATATTGGTTTAATTAATGAACTGAAGGATTCAGCCCACCCAGTATGGCATTTGACCCACCTTGGGGAAGAAATATCATGATTCCTATGTTAATGGGTTCGTGTCAAATGGAGAGGGGTTCCAATAGGGTTGATTATCCTCTACCCTGTTGACTCCAGGTGGCAGAGTGTTGTTCTAGAAAGAAAAGTAATTGCCCTTTCCAGGTTGGACATATTAGAAAATAATTCTCAACAAAATTGTCACAACAGGAAAACTACAGGTGGCAGTGAAAGAGTTGATCTGTTTCTCTCATGTCCTGCCCTCAACTGACTTTCTAGGCAGCTCACAGCACCACCAGTTTTTTTTTGTTTTTTTTTTGTTTGTTTGTTTTTTTGGTTTTTGGGCCATACCCGTAAACCAGGGCTTACTCCTGGCTATGAGCTCAGAAATCGCTCCTGGCTTGGGGGGGACCATATGGGACGCCGGGGGATCGAACCACAGTCCGTCCTATGCTAGCGCTTGCAAGGCGGACACCTTACCTCTAGCGCCACCTTCCCGGCCCCAGCACCAACAGTCTTACCATCTAACTTTTGCCTCTTCTTCCTTCTTTTTTTGTTTGTTTTTGTTTGTTTTGGGGCTACACCCAGCAGTGCTCAGGGGTTATTCCTGTCTCTGTGCTCAGAAATTTCTCCTGGCAGGCTCAGGACCATTGGGTGCCAGGGATTAAACCCTGGTCGGTTGTACTGGACCATGTGCAAGACAAATGCCCTACTGCTGTGCTATTGCTCTGGCCAAACTTTGCCTTTTCTTTCATTTATCTCCTGCTATGATGTCTTTATTTTCTCCCCTTCTACTCTCTTATGTACTATACAACAGGTAGCACATAGTAGGCATACAGCATCTACTATATTTTAAGTAGTTGGTTCCACTTACAACATTATTCTTTTATTAGGAAAGATAAACTTCCCTCTATCCAATGCTTTCTCATCCTTAAGGTTCCTGATACCGAGTAGTTTCTTCTTCTGTTTCATTTATTTCATTTATTAATTCATATACTCATCTATCTACTTCCCACCCCTACTAATCAATCCATCTGCTTATCCATCTGCTCTTTCATCCATCTGCTCATCCATTTATCCCTCCAGCTACCCACCCACCCATCCATCCACTTACCCAAACATGCATTCAGTTACCCACTGTGCATTATGAATTGACTCTGGATAAATATGACATAGAGTAGGAGTCTCAAACTCAACTTACCTGGGGGCCGCAGGAGGCAAAGTCGGGGTGATCCTTGAGTGCAAAGTCAGTAGTAAGCCTTGAACATTGGGAGGTGTGACCCAAACAACTAAAACAAAATAAAACAAAACAAAAAAGATTCCTCTAGGGCAGGGCCACAAAATGTTGTACGGAGGGCTGCAAACGGCCTGTGGGCCTCGAGTTTGAGACCCCTGACATAGAGGGAATGATGATGGGTGGAGGAATAAGATAAATACATATCCTGAAATGCACATTATTGAAAAGTGGGGACCACAAAGTCATGTGATGGCAGGAAATAGAGCCTGCCTGGCCTGGTGCAGGTATGGAATCTCTCTCTCAAAAGGGTCATACATGGTGGTGATTAAAGCTTACTTCTGGGGGGCCGGAGAGATAGCATGGAGGTAAGGCGTTTGCCTTTCATGCAGAAGGTCATCGGTTCGAATCCCGGCACCCCATATGGTCCCCCGTGCCTGCCAGGAGCAATTTCTGAGCATGGAGCCAGGAATAACCCCTGAGCACTGCTGGTGTGACCCAAAAATCACAAAAAAAAAAAAAAAAAAAAAAAGCTTACTTCTGGCACTCAGGGATCCCTCCTGGCAGTCTCAAGGGACCATATGTGATGTTAGGAATCACACCCAATCAGTTGCATGGAAGACAAGCACCTTACCCACTGTACTATTTTCTCCAGCCCAGATATGGAAAATCATAGTTAACCCATCAGATTGCTCAGTTGTGAATAAACTGCTTACTAGCTGGCAGTCTGCAAGCCCATACTGGAATTAATAAAGAAGCTCATAGGAAGAAATCCAATGGAATTGAAACAAATGGGGCATCAAACAGGCCTTCCAAGAAGAGGAGCATTTGATTTGGGTCTAAGTATGATCCAGAAGCCCAGGATAAGGCTTTGGAAGAAAGGGAAGAGACTTACTTTTGTCGTGTGTGTGTGTGTGTGTGTGTGTGTGTGTGTGTGTGATTGTAATTGTGTGTGTGTGTGTGTGTGTTTATAGTTCTAATTCACCTTTTCTTTTCGACTTCAACTTAAATGCAAATGACAGTAATTTCTGTTGTTCCTTTCCTCTCTCTTCAGGCTCTCACTAGGACTTTGGAGGAGACTCATACACACAATGCAAATATGAACAGAGTCAGGGACATGGTCTATTTTGTTCACTGCTGTACCTACCAATGGTGCTCAGTGGTACATGTTGAATGAACAAAAACAGGGGAATGACTATGGACAATATTGAATAAATGAATGAGACAAATAAGAAGAGGCTCATAAAGGTTCAGACTGGAGACTCCCTTGTACTACAATCAGAAACCTTATGGTTTTAAATTAAGGTCCTTCATTTGTTTTGAATCACTCTTTGTAACTAATATGAGGAAGAGGTCTAAATTTAGTTTCTTGCTTGGAGCTGACCAGGTTTCCCAGTACCACTTGTTTATTGTTGTTACTTTTGATTTTTGGTTTTTGGGCCACACCTGCCAGTGTTCAGGGGTTACTCCTGGCTCTGATCTCAGAAATTGCTCCTGGCAGGCTTGGGGGACCATATGGGATACTGGGGATTGAACACGGGTTCATCCAGGTCATCTGCATGCAAAGCAAATATCCTATCGCTGTGCTATCACTCTGGCCTGTTTATTTTTTTTAATTTTAAATAATTTCCTTATTTAAGCACTATGGTTACAAAAATGTTCATAGTTGGGTTTCAGTCATTAAATGTATACCACCCTTCACCAATGTAACTTTTCCATCACCAATATTCCCCATTTCCCTCCTCCCTTACCCCCAGCCTGTCTTTGGGCATTTTATCTCTTTATCATTGTCATGGTAGTTGTTAGCACAATTATTTCTCTAACTGCGCTCACTGCTCCTTGTGCTAAGCTTGGTATTATGGACTTGTCCTTCTGGCCTGCATCTCTATTGTCTCTGGATATTTATTACCATCCTGTCTTTTTTTTTTTCTTAAATCTCACAGATAAGTGACACTATTCTGTCTCTATCTCTCTCTCGCTGACTCATTTCACTCAGCATATTAGTCTCCATGTCTATTCGTGAACGAATTTCATGACTTCATTTTTCCTAACAGCTGCACAGTTTTCCACTGTGTACCACAGTTTTTGTTTTGTTTTGTTTTGTTTTGGGGCCACACTTGGCAGTGCTCTGGAGTTACTCCTGGATCTGCACTCAGAAATCACTCCTGACAGGCTTGAGAGACCATATTGGATGCTGGATTGAACCTTGGTCCGTCCCGGGTCATCTGCGTGCAAGGCAAATGCCTTGCCACTATGCTATTGCTCTGACCCCATACCACAGTTTTTTTAGCCACTCATCTGTTGTTGGGTACCTGAGTTGTTTCTAGATCCTGGCTATTGTAAATAGAGCTGCAATTAACATAGGAGCCAGCACTACTTGTTTAAGCGTCTTTCCTTGTTCCACTTTTTTTTTAACCTAAAATTACTTCTCATATATATTTAGTCCAAAATGAACATCTCATATATACTTAGTCCACTGAAATTGAGACTATTGTCGTGAAATTTTTGTGCCATATTTTTGTAGAATTTGGTGTTTGTTTTTCTTAAAGTGCTCCCTTCAGTTCTTCCTTTTTTTTATTAAATATTTGTAAAGCATTGTGATGTACAAAATTATTTAAAGCTAAAGTTAATCTTTAGACATACAGTGTTTCAGTAACAATTCCACCACCACTGTCAACCTCCTTCCACCAATGTCCCCAGAGGCCTTCTGATACCTCTCCCCTGCCCCAGCCTGCCATTTTAATAGGCACCTTTTAAAGTTTGGTTGTAAACATTTGGATCTCATTATTTCATTGTTGTTGACTCCGTGGTTGGGTATTTAGTTCTATCCTTTCTTTTTTTTATAATTATCTTTATTTAAACACCGTGATTACAAATATGATTATAGTTGTATGATTACAGTCATGTAAAGAACACCCCCCTTCACTAGTGCAACATTCCCACCACCAATTTCCCAGATCTCCCAGTTCTATCCTTTCTTAACACCACCAATGGATTTAACATCTCTTGGCCCCTGGATCCCATCCTTTCATACTGTGTTTCCCTCCTATACTCAATTTCTTTCCCGCTTCTCGCTATGCTCTGGGACATAGAGTGTTTGAGACAACTCCTATTTAAACCATTGCATTTTTTCTTGCAGTTATTCTAAATACCTAAATAGAATTCTGTATTTATCCTTCTTCTGGCTTACTTCATTTAACATAATATCTTCCAATACCATTCATGTTGCAGCAGATTGTGTGATTGTATCATGTTTTGCAGCTATGTAGTGTTACCTCTGTATATATGTTTCACATCTTCATGATCCACTCATCTCTAATGGATTCCAAGTCTTAGTTATTGCACTGAGTGCTGCAATGATTATTGGTATGCCTGTGTCCTTTATTATTATTTTATTTACTTAAAGAAAATGTTTTATTATAGTTACCATAGTTAATCATAATAAATTTGTTTCCACATAAGTGGAAGCAAAGTCATCGAAAAAAATTGAAAGGAAAAATAAAATGGAAGAGAAGAGAGAAAAAATAAAGTGTACAGTAGCAAGCTCATTTGTGAAAATTGTATCACTAGTGAAGTAATTAATACAATGGCAGAAGGTTTCTTAAGCTCTTGTTATATGTCCAGTCTGTTAAGTTGGGCTGTTCTTTTAGGGATGGCATCATCAACCAAATGAAGTTGTCCAGAACTTCAAAGCTATGATACCACAAATTTTAGGGGCATAAACTCTGCTGTAGAGCATCCTGGAAAAAGGCCTGATTTAGCTACTGCATTTTGGGGCATGTTTACAGCTGCCAGGCTTTCCCAGAAGAAGGGAGATATAGATGGGAGTGCCTGCACTCACTTCACAAAAAGCTGTAGCGAGATCAACCCAATACTCAGTGAACATGAGGTGTGGTCAGATCAATGAACCCAAATGGATTCAATCGTAGGGGATCAGTGATAAAAAAAAAAAAGGCCATCAGGGAAATAGTTATTCTGGGTGTTGGAAACCACAGGAGGTCCAGGGCTTGGTCCAGACTCTCCTCCTGAGATGGCCAGCTTTGTTCTGCCATGGGCCAGTGTAGCCATAATCTTTCATGGGTCAGTTTACATCTTGTTTGAGAAAAGAGTGAGTCTTCATATGTCCTTTTGAACAGAAGTTTTCCTGTCTTGGAATAGATTCCCAAGAGTGGAATTGCTGGGTCATATGGTAACTCAATTCTTAGTTTACTATGAACCCTCCATATTATTTTCTGTAGGGGTTGAACCAGACAACATTCACATCAGCAGTGGATGAGTTTATTTTCACTTTATCCCTTCCAGTACAGATTTCTTTTGATATGTGCCATCTTTATTGGTGTAAGGTGATGTCTCATTGTCATCTTGATTTTGATTTTCCTAATGATAAATGATGTTGAGAAATTTTTAATGTCCCTGTTGGCCATCTGTTGGTCTTATTCAGAAAAATGTAGGTTCGTTTCCTCTCCCATTTTTTAAAAACTTTATTTATTTATTTATTTTTGGGCCACACCCAGCGGTGTTCAAGGGTTACTCCTGGCTCTGCACTAAGAAATCACCCCTGGCAGGCTGGGGGGCCATTGGGATGCCAGGAATCGAACCGGGTCCCTCCTGGATTGGCTGCATGCAAGGCAAACACCCTACCACTCTGCTATCTCTCCAGCCCCTACTGTCCATTTTTTGATAGGATTTTTGATTTAGGTTTTGGGAAGTTAATCTTTGTGAGTACTTTGGATATCCTAGATATAACTATTTATCTGATGTGTTGAGTACAAATATTTTCTCCCACTCAGGGAATTGTCTTCTCATTTTAGCCATGATTCTTTTGCTATACAGAAACATTTTAATTTAATGTAGTTCCATTTGTTCAGATTTGACTTGTTTCTTTTCACTGATATCATATCATTGAAGTCTCCTTTGAAGTCTAGGTCTTGGAGCATTTTGCCTATGTTTTCTTCAATGTACTTTGTAGATTCAAGTCTGATTTTAAGGTCTTTAATCCCACTTTGATTTGACTTTTGTGTAAGGTGTAAAATATGGATCCAGCTTTAATTTATTTAACTTTTTTTTCTTGGTTTTGGGCCACACCCAGCGGCACTCAGTGGTTACTCCTGGCCATGAGCTCAGAATTTGCTCTTGACAGGCTCAGGGGACCATATGGGGTGCCAGGGATCAAACCCAGATCATTCCCAGGTCTCAGGTTGACCTGGTGCAAGGCAAATGCCCTACTTATATGATATGCTCTGGCCTCAGTTTTAATTTCTTTCATGTGCTTATTCAATTGTCCCAACATAATTTGTTGGAGAGGCTTGTCTTTACTCTATTTCATGTTCTCGGTTCCTTTGTCAAAATTAGTTAACCATATACTTAAGGGTTTATTACTGGATATTCTATTCTTACCCATTGGTCTGAAAGTCTGTCTTTATTCCAATGCCTTGCTGCTGTTTTGATCACTATGGCTTTGTAGTACAGCTTCCAGTAATGAGATACCTCCCAGTTTCATTTTTTACTTTAAGTATGGTTGTTTGGCTACCTGGGGTCTCTTATGATTTGACACAAACTTTATAATTGACTGTTCTAAATTCTTTTTTTTTTTTTTTGTGGTTTTTGGGTCACACCCGGCAGTGCTCAGGGGTTATTCCTGGCTCCATGCTCAGAAATTGCTCCTGGCAGGCACGGGAGACCATATGGGACGCCAGGATTCGAACCGATGACCTTCTGCATGAAAGGCAAATGCCTTACCTCCATGCTATCTCTCCGGCCCCTGTTCTAAATTCTTAAAGAATGTTGTCTGATGGAGTTACATACAGAGCTGGTGAAATTTAAATCAATTCTGTAGGTTATCCCAATTATCAATTTCCAGTTGATATTTTCTTATCATTATTCAAAGAAAATTTGATGAAAGGTATATGGCACTCCTATGAATAACTTGTAAAAATATTGCAAATGAATGTGTCTTTTAGCTTTGTGATAAAATTCAAAACATTTTTAGTGTTATAATGGATTCTGCATAATAAATGATAATACTAATAATAAAAAAGAATGTTTTCTGACTTTCACTTTATAGTGTAGATTAGGTAAGATGGCCATTTTAATAATATTGATTCTTCCATCCATGAGCATGGAATGATTTTCCTTAGGTCTTCTTCCATTTTTCTTAAATGTTTTGAAGTTTTTATATCATCATGCCATCTGCAATAGAGATAGTTTGACTTCTCTCTCTCTCTTTTTTTTTTTTTTTTATGGGATGCCAGGATTCGAACCACCATCCTTCTACATGCAAGGCAAATGCCTTATCACTGTGCTATTTCTCCGGCCCCTTAACTTCTCTTTTTTTTGTCTTGCCTGATTACTCTTGCTAGGGCATCTAATACTATATTGAATAAGAGTGAAGACAATAGACATCCTTTCCTCATGCCTGACCTTAGTGGGAGTGCTTTCAATTTTTCATCATATGAATAATATTGGCTATGGACTTTTTTTTTTGTTTGTTTGTTTTTGGGTCACACCCGGCAGTGCTCAGGGGTTATTCCTGGCTCCAGACTCAGAAATTGCTCCTGGTAGGCACGGGGGACCATATGGGACTCCGGGATTTGAACCGATGACCTCCTGCATGAAAGGCAAACACCTTACCTCCATGCTATCTCTCCGGCCCCTGCTATGGACTTTTTAAAGATAGCTATTACTATTTGGGGGGGGTCGTCTCACCCGCAAGTGCTCAGGGGTTACTCCCGGCTCTATGCTCAGAAATCACTCCTGGCAGGCATGGAGGACCCTAGGGGATGCCAGAATTCAAACCACTGTCCTTCTGCATACAAGGCAAAGGCCCTACCTCCATGCTATCTCTCCGGCCCCAGCTATTACTATCTTTTTTTGTTTGTTTATTTGTTTTTGTTTTGTTTTCTGAGTCACACCTGGCAGCACTCAGGGGTTTCTGCACTCAGAAATCGCCCCTGGCGGCACGGAGGACCATATGGGATGCCGGGATTCAAATCACTGTCCTTCTGCATGCAAGGCATATGCTCTACCTCCATGCTATCTCTCCAGCCCCCAGCTATTACTATCTTGAGGA
Organism: Suncus etruscus; assembly: GCF_024139225.1. NCBI lineage: Eukaryota > Metazoa > Chordata > Mammalia > Eulipotyphla > Soricidae > Suncus > Suncus etruscus. The sequence continues at coordinate 75,774,441 of NC_064861.1, read as the reverse complement.
AGGTTTCTTCCATCCCTTAATTTTGCTGAAAGTTTTAATCATAAATGGGTGTTGGATCTTGTCAAATGCTTTCTCTGCATCTATTGAAATGATGATACGATTTTAACTTTTCTTCTACTACTGTGGTATATGATGTTAATTGATTTGCATATATTGAACCATCCTTGTGATGAAATCCATTTGACTATGATGTATCAATTTTTTTTATATGTTGTTGGATTTGGTTTGCTAAGATTTTGTTGAGGATGCTTACATTAATGTTCATCTGTGAGATTAGTATGTAATTTTCTTTCTTGGTAGGATATCTGTCAGCTTTAGGTATATATTAACTTAAAGTTGGCTAAAGTTGGGTTAAGTCCATAAATTTCTTAAACTGTTGTTTATTTAGGAAGCTGTGTATCCTTCCTTCAAACCTGAGAGTCTGGCTTGGTGAAGAATTCTTGGTGAGGCATTCATTTTGTTGAGTTTTTGTTTTTGTTTTTGTTTTTTTTTTTTTGGTTTTGGGGCCACACCCAGTGGTGCTCAGGGGTTACTCCTGGCTGTCTGCTCAGAAATAGCTCCTGGCAGGCACGGGAAACCATATGGGACACCGGGATTCGAACCAACCACCTTTGGTCCTGGATCGGCTGCTTGCAAGGCAAACGCCGCTGTGCTATCTCTCCGGGCCCCATTTTGTTGAGTTTTTACAGAATATCCCACCACTGCTTTCAGGACTAGAGGGTGCTTGTGATAAATCTTCTGGAAGTTTTAAGAATGATCCTTTATATATAATTTTCTTTCATATTCTTTCTGTTTTCAGCATTCTTTCTATATATATGGTCTTAATCATTGTGACTAGGGTGAGCCTTCTATTGTCATTTGTTCATTTATTTTTAGGAATTTTTCCATCTTCTATTTGTTTATTTTGAGGTTTTTTTTCCCCATCTTACGTTATTGTCTGGAGGTTTTCTGTACTTAATCTTCGAGTTCACTGTTGCTCTGCTGATGAGGTATTCCAATGAATTTTTCATTTGGCTTACAAAGTTTTTCAATTGTGAAATTTGTTTGAATTTTTCTCCTTTTTCTCTTATATCCCATTGTATTTCATTGTAAGTCTGTTCCATTGTTTCTTTGAGCTTGAACATCCTAACCATTTCCCCTCTGAACTTCATTTCAGTGAAGTTTTATAAGAGATCAGTACTGAATGGGCCTACAGAATTTCAGTCTTCACCATAAAGCATGGTGGGGTTTTATGCTGCTTTACCATGAATCTTTTGTAGACTTGAAGTTCAGCTTTCCTAAATCACTGTCAGTCTTATTTCTACACTGCCAGGGAAATCTCAGGGAAGTTTATATTGGTGAGAGATTATCTTGCAGCAGTGTCAGCTTTGGACCACTGGGGAAGCAACACTCCTGGGCATGGCCTCTGTCTGGTGTGTGGTTCAAGTTTGTTCTTTTATTTTGATCCTGTTTCTTCTTCTCTCTCTTTTTCTTTCTTTCCCTCTTTCCCTTCATCCCTCCCTTCCTTCTTTCTTTCCCTTTTCTTTTCTTCTTTTATTTCTCTTTCTTTCCTTCCTTCCTTTTCTTTTTCTTTCTTTTTTCTTTCTCTTTTTTCTTTCTTTCTTTCTTTCTTTCTTTCTTTCTTTCTTTCTTCTTTCTTTCTTCTTTCCTTCCTTTCGTCTTTCCTTCCTTTCTTTTCTTTTTCTTTCTTTCTTTCTTCTTTCTTTCTTTCTTTCTTTCTTTCTTCTTTCTTTCTTTCTTTCTTTCTTTCTTTCTTTCTTTCTCTCTCTCTCTCTTTCTTTCTTTCTTCTTTCTTTCTTCTTTCCTTCCTTTCGTCTTTCCTTCCTTTCTTTTCTTTTTCTTTCTTTCTTTCTTTCTTTCTTTCTTTCTTTCTTTCTTTCTTTCTTTCTTTCTTTCTTTCTTTCTTTCTTTCTTTCTTTCTTTCTTTCTTTCTTTCTTTCTTTCTTTCTTCTTTCTTTCTTTCTTTCTCTCTCTCTCTCTCTCTCTTTCTTTCTTTCTTTCTTTCTTTCTTTCTTTCTTTCTTTCTTTCTTTCTTTCTTTCTTTCTTTCTTTCTTTCTTTCTTTCTTTCTTTCTTTCTCTTTTTCTTGCTTGCTTTCTTTCTTTTCTCCCTCCCTCAAATTCAGAGCCTGATACAATGCAAGGTTCCCACTAATCTATATTCATAACTGTTTCTCTTGCCTTTTTGTTTTGTTTTGTTTTGTTTTGTTTTTTTGGGTCACACCCGGCACTGCTCAGGGATTACTCCTGGCTCCATGCTCAGAAATTGCTCCTGGCAGGCACAGGGGACCATATGGGACACCGGCATTCTAACTGATGATCTTCTGCATGAAAGGCAAACGCCTTACCTCCATGCTATCTCTCCCACCCCAACTGTTTCTCTTGCTTTTAAAAGCAAGATTATTTTCTTTCAAGTGCAGAACTGTGATGAATGCATCATGTAAGAAAGAGAAGAATGCAAATATTATGGATAAGATTAATGCCTCCAGTGCTTGCCAGCTCTCTGGTGGTCAAGTATGGTGCTGTGAAACACAACTTTCTCTGAACATGTGACGTATTTATATATTGTGAATGTGTCTGAGCACAGCTGTTACTTTATAGCACTAAAAAATAAATGGAATCACATTGTGTGTTGTTTATCCTTTGTTCTTTATTTAAAGAAAATGTATTACATAGTTGACATAGTTGATCATAATACATTTGTTCCCAATAAGTTAAAGCAAAGTTATTAAAAAAAGAAGAAAGAAAAACTAAAAACGAGGGGCCAGGAAGGTGGCGCTATAGGTAAGATGTCTGCCTTGCAAGCACTAGCGTAGGACGGACCTCGGTTCGATCCCGCAGTGTCACATATGGTCCCCCAAGCCAGGGGCGATTTCTGAGCGCATAGCCAGGAGTAACCCCTGAGTGTCAAACGGGTGTGGCCCAAAAACCAAAAAAAAAAAAAGAAAAAAGAAAAAAGAAAAATTAAAAATGGAAGAAAAGAAAGTGAAATAAAAGAAAGAACAAAAAATATACAGTAGCAAGCACATTTGTGAAAATTATTGTATTTCCAATGAAGTAAATGGCAGAAGGTTTAGTAAGCTCTTCTTGTTAACTTTAAATTCTTTTAAATTGGTGTGTTCCTGTAGAGATAACAGCATCAAACAAATGAAGTTGTCCAGAAATTCAAAGCAGTATTACTGATACTATGACCTTTAGGGCATGTACTCAGCTACCAACTGTACTGGAAGAAGGAAGATATGGGGTAAAGGTGCCCACACTCGCTCCAAAATGCCCTGGTGACATCAGCCCCAAAGTGGCGTACCTGAAGTTTGAAGTCTGGTCAGACTGGTGTCCTTATAGGGAATTGTAGAGAATCAGTGATGAGGCCATTGAGAAAATGTTGGTTCAGGGTGATGAAGGTAGCAGGCATGGCTTCTCAGGATGGGACTTGGCTCATCCTCTCCTCCCAAGACAGCTAGCTTTCTGCTGCATGGGTCTGTGAACCCATTATCTTTCACAGCTCATTTTATGTATCATTCAAGAAAAGATTGAGTTGATGAGCTGGCCCAATTAGAACATGGTGACTCTATCCTTTCATTTTTTTTTTAAATATTTTTTCGAAACTATTGTGATTTACAAAGTTCTTCATAGTTAGGTTTTAGACATATACTGTATCGGGGCTAATCTCACCACCAATGTTGACTTCTCTCCACCAATGTTCCCAGGGTTCATCCCATACCACCATACCTGCCCCCAGCCTACCAGTATAACAGGCCCATTTTAAGTTTTGATTGTTTGGGGTTTTTTTTGGGGGGGTTGTTTGTTTGTTTGTTTGTTTGTTTTTGGGTCACACCCGGCAGTGCTCAGGGGTTACTCCTGGCTCTATGCTCAGAAATCACTCCTGGCAGGCTTGAGGGACCATATGGGATGCCGGGATTCGAATTAAGTTTTGATTGTTAAAGTTTGGGTCTCATTATTTCATTGTTGTTGAATCTGGCTTGTATATTTAGTTCTTTCCTTTTTTTTGTTTTTTGTTTTTTGTTTTTTGTTTTTGGGCCACACCCGGCGTTGCTCAGGGGTTACTCCTGGCTGTCTGCTCAGAAATAGCTCCTGGCAGGCATGGGGGACCATATGGGACACCGGGATTCGAACCAACCACCCTAGGTCCTGGATCGGCTGCTTGCAAGGCAAACGCCGCTGTGCTATCTCTCCGGGCCCATTCTTTCCTTTCTTAACACCACCAATGTACTTGAGACCTCTTGGCCCCTGGCCCCCATCCTTTCATATTTGTGTTTCTCCATCCTGCACTCAATTTCTTTCCTTCTTCTCACTATACTCTGGAGCCAAGAGTGTTTGAGACAACTCTTATTTATACCATTGAGTTTCTTCATGAATTTATTCTATATACCACATATAAGTCATAACATTCTGTACTAGTCATTTAACATATCTTCCAATTCCATCCATGTTGTAGCAAATTGCATGATTGTATTATTCCTTGCAGCTATGTTGTGTTCCACTGTAATATATGTACCACATCTTCATGATCCACTCATTTGTTATTGGACATCTAGATTGATTCCAGCTCTTAGCTATTGTACTAAGTACTGCAATGAATAGTTGTGTGTATACATTTTTTTGGATTCATGTTTTCTATCTGGGTCTATTCTTTTATCTTTTTTTTTTTTTTTTTTTTTTTTGGTTTTTGGGCCACACCCGGTGACGCTCAGGGGTTACTCCTGGCTATGTGCTCAGAAGTTGCTCCTGGCTTGGGGGACCATATGGGACACCGGGGGATCGAACCGCGGTCCGTCCAAGGCTAGCGCAGGCAAGGCAGGCACCTTACCTTTAGCGCCACCGCCCGGCCCCTATTCTTTTATCTTTAAAAAAAAATTTTTAATAGGACCTTAACAGATTGAGCCTAAATGTTGCTGCGTGTCTTTGAACTGCTTAAGATATTAAACTGCTTAAGGGCCATGTGGAGAACATTTGACAATGTTTGGCAACTATGAGGCACAGAGATTAGACTCGGAGCTTCACATATGCTAGACAAGTACTTTAGCACTCGAGTCATCTCCCTAGATTATCTTTTTTAGGACTCATTTCTTGGAACCTACTCTGTACAAGGGCCCAGCTCCCATTTCCTTGCTATTCTTGGGACCGAGTTTCTATATTGATCCATTCCCTTCTGCTGTTGATTTGGGTTGATCCTCTATTTCTTTTTTCTTCCCACAGAGAAAGCTTCAGTACATGCTTCATGTTATTTCCAAGGCATTGGTTGGTATTACCCTGATTTTCCTGTTGTTCCAATGGAAATATCCTCCCTGTTGGTTCAACTTACGATTTACCTTTCCTCTGAATCTCTGTGTTCCCAAAAGAACAGGCCCTGAAGTTCTGTATGCTTTTTTTGTTTGTTTGTTTGTTTGTTTGTTTGTTTTGTTTTTGGGTCACACCTGGCAGCGCTCAGGGGTTACTCCTGGCTTCACGCTCAGAAATTGCTCCTGGCAGGCTCGGGGGACCATATGGGATGCCAGGATTCGAACCAATGACCTTCTGCATGAAAGGCAAACGCCTTACCTCCATGCTGTCTCTCCGGCCCCTTAAGTTCTGTATGCTATGTGATGTCATCAGTATGTGTTGCTTCAGCCAAACAGAGGGCTCTCTAACTGGCCTGAAGCCATTCTGTAGTTCTTACTATATCCAGGCACCAGGCAAGGCACCAAGGCATGTTAGCAACATTATTCTTGCTTCATGTGATCCTCCCCCAATTTGTGTCAGTGTTGGCTGGGGACCTTAAGTTTAACATGAGAAATTTCTATGGTGCAACTGAGACTGGCATGTGATCAGGTGAATAGTTGTGTCTCCCTCCTGCTCAGAATCTTCCAATCCTTCCAATCCTGTATGGCTGGAATTTCTTAACCTCCTTGTGCCCTCCTCCCCTGCCCTCTCCCCCTCAATCCAATACTAGAAAGCATTTCTAAATATGGTGGGTATCCATTTGTACCTCCTTAGGCAAGCATGCACAGGTGCCAACTGTGCTATTTCTCTCTCTCTCCCAGCTTCCATCACTCAGCTTAGCACCTGCAAGCCCCTACCAGAGTCACACCATGAGAGGGACCGCGGCTGTGTGCGTGCTCATGTGCAAGCCACGTGCCTGTCTGCCCGTGCAGAAGGAGGCCGCGAGGGAAATTTCCAGCACAAAAGGCTGTATGCCTGGGAGAGGAGGGAATTGCTCAGCAAACTTCGGAAGCAATCAAAATGTCCTTTCCATAAAGTCCCAGCTTAAAAACTGTGAGCAGGTGCATGTACAATAGCGAGTCAGTTGGGATGGATTACTATAGAATACCATTTCCGCTCATTCCAGATTATGAATTCAGAGCATAATTTCCTGTAAATTGTCATTCTTGTCTGGTAAGGAAAGCTCATTTTTTCCCCTCACATGGCAAAACTCAACCAGTCTCCTGGCCCCATTTCAGTAATAGCCTGCTGGAGCCCTCCCTTGGGACTGCCTGGATGCTGGTGACCACAGCTCCCTAAACAACCATGCTTAATGGCATCATAGGAGGACTTTATTCTGTAATGATTGGTACCTCAGGCTCCTCATTATGGAAGCAGGGGTAATAATAGGTGCTGGCTGCAGTTGATAATAATACCACCACTATGGTTGATAATAACACCAATAACAAGAAAGGCAGTGGGGGAGAGAGTCAGGGAGGACTGGTAGGTGCTCTGGTGTCCTGAAGTGTTATCATCCTCAGGAAAGCTCATTGCTGTGGTCTGGGTTTAATTGCTGATCATAGGACTGACTACAGATGCCTCCACAAGAGAACACCCAACAGAGACTGAGCTTCCCGTTGTATCTCTGTCCTGAACACCACTAGAAACAGGCTTGGATCAGTGGAACCTGGCTTTCACTCTTGCCCCGGAAACCCCTGAGGTTGGGTGGAATCAGGGCTGTGCCCACCCTGATCTCTATAAAGTGAAGAGACAGCAGGGGATCAACTTCTTGCCAAGACTATCCTTGAAGAGATACCCTGAAAAGGAAAGGGGGTTGAGATGGTGCAGAGACTGGAAACCCAGCTGCACACATGTGCAGTCTGTACTGTTTGACATAAAAGTCACGATTTCACCTACTGCTTCATTCTTCATTGGCATGGATATGATCAACTACAGGGAGCAAGGATGAGGAGCTTCGGAACTTAGGTTCTCCAAAGACTGATAGGGAGTCCTGTTGTCGTCCCTGAGAGCCCCCATCTGCACCAGCATGGAGTTAGAAAAGATGGAGTAAAGTGGCAGCATTCAATCACCATCACCCTTAGTCCTGGCACCATTCCTCAAAGATGCTGAGGCCCCAGGGCACATGCTTGCTAGGAAAGCTGCCTGAGGAGTGAGGGCAAAACTTCCCCCAAGGAAGGGGTCAATCTCTTTGGAGATGGCTCTTAGGAAGTTCTTTCAGTCAGCTGGCTTTTATTTGGCTGCAAAATGGGAAAGAAATACCTTGCTCACGAGGCAGCTCGCCTCCGCAGGGTCACACGCCACGTACTCAGAGCGTAACTGAAAAAGGCTCCAGAGACTGCCGTGGTGCAATTACTATTATTATTGACCATAAAATAGTCGACAAATGATTGCAGGGCTATGAGTGAGCAGGACTCGCCCTTCCTGGGGAGAGATTGAGGGCTGGTTTAAGGGCCTTTTGGAGCTGCAAACCCCAGCAGAGGAAGCAGACTCCATGGAAGTCTTTAGGAGCCGAGCTGCTTGGGGCTGGGAGATCTTTGATTACCTACATCTGGTTTTATGGAAACTTCTGGGAGCCACAGAGGGGAAATGGAAGTGTAAACAGCATGGCCAGCATAGCCTCCTCACCAGATTGTTGATGGGGAACGGCCTGTGTAGCTCCCCAGCGCCCTGTGCAGATCTGGCCCCCAGTCTGCACCAGGAGTTATTAAATGATATGAGCACGTGGAGAGCAGGATCAAGCCACAGAAGAGGAATCAGGTTTTATGCCCCTCAGTTTCACGCAGTAAAAGAAAATATCCCCATTAAATGCGAATTAATTGGCTCCTGTAATTGGCATGCGGTGCAGTTGCCTTCTAGGTGGGCTGGGAGGGGTGGGTTGAGTACTGTCCACCAGGCAGCAGCAGCCCTAAAGCCCATATTCAGGGTGGGGGTCCATGCAGGCCCACTGTGCTGATGTATTGCTTCCTGTTGCTCTGTCTGAGCTGAGCTGCTTTGGGGCGTGCTCCCTCCGGCAGGGGGACAGGTGTAGTACTCAGCAGATATTACAGATATTTCAGAGTTACTGCCTGGTAGTAGGAGAATGGGAACTATTCAAGCCCCTACCACTCCCCCAAGCCTCCACCTGCCCGATGCCTCCTTTACATCACCTCTCTGTTCCAGAGAGAAAGCATCTAAGTGGACTGGCAACATCGATACGAGTTCAGTAGGGCTGCCACACATAGCTATAAGCCCTGTACACTATAAACCCATTCTGCCATGCCTCTTGGGATTTTGCTAACTAAAGAAGGTACTTTTTTTGGAGAGTACCATGCAGAGAGTATTTAGCAGATATCTAATGTTTCAGGTCTGAATCCTGATCACACTCCCTACATTGTGGCCAGGCAGTGTCCCTTCCTTTCCCTTCCTTCCTTCCTTCCTTCCTTCCTTCCTTCCTTCCTTCCTTCCTTCCTTCCTTCCTTCCTTCCTTCCTTCCTTCCTTCCTTCCTTCCTTCCTTCTTTCCTTCCATCCAAATAGTGCCCATCTTTGAAGGATGACATTACAAATGCCACCCCATCCTCCAACTCCTCCTACCTTCCCTCTGGAAACAGTAATTCCCTATGCATGCCTTTTTTTAATTTTTACTCACTCCTCTCATCCCATGCATCTAGGAGTCTGAAAGAAAATACTGATATCTTCCTTTCATACACCCCCAATAGTTGATTGGCCCCATGGTTGTGGGGTTTGGAGCTCCCTGGGTAGTTCTAAACTGCAGCAGTAGCAAGAGGTTTGGTCCTGTTGTGAGAGGCTCCCTGCTTCTCCCTCCTTCCCTGCTGATGTGAGTAATGAAGAAATTAAGAAAATGCACCCAAAGACAGTCCTAGTGCCTCAGCCTGCATCCAACCCCCCAAATCTCTCTGAACTCAGTCCACAGCATGGCTTATAATATGCACTTTTGTGACAGAGGATATAGGCTTATCTAGGGGATGTGAGCAGTCATGGGATCTGAACAAGCCTCTGGGCATCTGAAAGGAACGTGGGTCAAGATGTTAGAGAAGAAGGACTGGAGAGTATTCAATAGATGAGAGCACAGGCTTCGCATGCATGAGGCCTGGGTTTGATCCCTGACACCCCATGGTTCCCTGGGCACTGCCAGGAGTGACCCCAGCACCATCTGTGAGTAGGCCTGAGGAGTGCTGAATGTGACCCAAAGATACACAAATAAAAGCTGCACAGGGCTTACTCCTGGTTCTGTGAACATGGGTCTTGGGAGACCATAGGAAGTGCTAATGATTAAACCTGAATCAGTTGAATGCAAGACAAGTGTCCTACTTGCTGTATTATCTCTCCAGCTCCTGTTCCCAACTTTCTGGCACAGAGAACTCAGGAAGCCAGAATGTCCTCAGTTCTGACCTTTCATTTGGATCTGGATTGCATGGAGGTTGCAAATGCCCTTGCTGCTGGTGCCAGTGAATGAACTAGAAGCAAGAGGTGCTGGTGCTCAGACTCTCTAGATCCAGGGAAGGTGGTTCATGGCCCTGTCATGAGAAATCTATGCTCTCATGCTTGCAGTATAAGCAGGGTGAATGTTACTCTATGCAAGTGGTAGGTTCACTTCTTGAAGCTCCAGCTTCTTTCAAGGAGGCAGCTGAAAAGTCCTTGAAAGCCCCCGCCAAAATGATGGGAGAGGAGCACTAGACCAGTCACTCTGGGGCAGGCCCATTGCCTAATTGCTCGGCCTTCTTTGGGAACTCCAGCAGGCCTGATGACACGTGTTCCCTTCCTGCCATTGCTGCTGAAGCTGCCCAGCGCCCTCTCCCCAGGCACATTGCATGGAGCAGTAGGAAATTATAGGCTGAACACTGTGTTGAAAAGTATCCAAGTGTGTCTACAATATAGCAGATGTCTCCACAGAACTATGTCAGAACTTTGCTCTCTATGCAGCAGGCCTGCCAAGAGCCCACCCCCCACCCCTCAGTTTTAAATCCGGGCGAGGCTGGGTTGTGGTTTGGAGTTTCTCATCACAGAATCCTAAAGTTTCAATCTAAGAGCTTTCTCCAACATCTCCACAACTGGAGATAATATCCAACTCGCCCCTTTCACCCTCCAGCCGCATACACTTCCTTCTGCCTTTCAGAGAAAGCCTTGCTTTTCCTACCAAAGATTCTATAGTTACTGGTCTCTGTCTGAAGAGCCAATTCCCCAGCTCTTAGCAAGACTGACATTTCTTCCTGAGAAGATTCCTAAACAACTGCTTTCCCCGGTACTCTTTCTCACCTATCCCACTTGCTTTCCATCAAACTACTTTTTTTTTTTCTAATTTCATTCTAACATTTTAATGCATATATGTTAGATGAATACGCATCGCCCACTTGGCATGCTATATATGGGGTAAAATACTCTTTATCTAATTCAACTTATGCCTTTTTGGAGGCAAGCTACATGTCTTTCTGGGGCTGGGAAGCTAGCTCAAAGGCCTGGAGCTCATGCCTGACAGGTGAAAAACCTGTGTTTGATCCTTGATGCCACATGGTCCCCTGTGCTTCCCCAGTACCTGAGCACTGCCAGGCACTTCCAGGTGCAAACAAAAATCTTGAATCCAAAGTTTATTTAATAGAATCATCTAAAATATCAGATACCACATTGTTTTTTCTTCCTGTTTTCCCTTATTGGTATGTAGGCTGGCTGTGCCCTCCCAGTGGATCCAGCTTCATGATGGCAGGCTTGTGGCTTCTTCACTTCTCTCCCAGTAGGGACACAACCAAAAGACATGGGTACTGCACCATGACTAATCACCCTACAGCTTCTAGTGATTGTTCTTTCCCAGAGTGAGTGCTCCAGACTTATCCTGAGGGGTTGCAATAGCTTTGGTGGAAGCTGCAGACCACTTTCTGTTTGCTCACTTAGAGAAGAAGGTTGATTTTCAGGGGTTGCTGACTCATTTGAATTTTCTATTAAAGGTGAATCCAAATGTGTTTGGAAACCTCTGCTCTAGATCTATGTATCAACAGGAGTCATATGTATCCCCACCACTGACCCTCAGGATGGCCCAAGGGAGACACAAGTGAAACTTGTATAAATGGGAGCCCATAGGCAGCTAGCCGGTAGGTCAGGGGTGCCATGGGGAGAATATAAGATCAAATGTAGGCTTCAGTCAGAGAAAAATTGAAAAACACGACTCCAGATTATGACTAAAGGGGTTCTCTGTTTTGTTGGCCTCCTTCTTTCTGCTCCCCATCACCTCTCCTTTGTCATTGGAGAATCCAAGATGCCTGGCATCTGGGCTCTCCCAAAGGGGTGGGAAAGAGTAGTGCCAGAAGAGGCCTTCCTTCTTCTACAGAGTGGCCATGAATGCTGGCTTCTGCCTCCATCAAATGGGGATATCTTCTAGTTACCCCCATACTCCAGCCTGGGGGCATGATTCATATAGGTTGTAGTACCTTTCTAGGGGAGTATAGGGAGAGAGAACTGAGCGGGAATGGTGATACTGAGTCTTGAACTGGGGTGAAGGCTGGACTGCTTCAACAACCAGAATGGATAAGTCTTCAAGAACCAGATTGCGGGCCCGGAGAGATAGCACAGCGACGTTTGCCTTGCAAGCAGCCGATCCAGGACCAAAGGTGATTGGTTCGAATCCCGGTGTCCCACATGGTCCCCCCGTGCCTGCCAGGAGCTATTTCTGAGCAGACAGCCAGGAGTAACCCCTGAGCACCGCCGGGTGTGACCCAAAAAAAAAAAAAAAAAAAAGAACCAGATTGCTTGCACATGGGGTAGAAAAACAGATCAACCTTAGGTAGTTTCCTCATGGGGATGAACCTGTTGGAAGCCTGAGCAGAGAGCACTTGAGAGGGACAAGAATGGGAAATTGCTTCTGCCAGTTCCCAGGATCCTTGGCTCTGGTTCTTGGTGGCTTTCAGTTACTTACTGGAATCCTTGGGATAAAAAATGCTTGTGCCCTTTGGGTGCAAGAATATCTATGTGGGGAAGGAGGAGAAAGGTTGAGCTGTGGCTTCTAGACTGGAAGAGAGAGAATAGTGAATTCTGGTCACATTCCTACATGACTTTCCAGGGGGTCGCTATAACTATACAAATACTATACAAACATGATGGCTTTGAAACACAGCAGAAGTTCAGTTCCAACCTCTTGGAGGCTGTTAGTGCAGAATCTAGGCATAGGTAGGGCAGTTTCCCTCCGTTGTTCCTCCCTGACTTCCCCTAAAATGGTGGCAACTCCAGCACCCTTGGCTTTCCTTTGTTTATTGCTCTTCCCAGCAGATTCCAGTCTCTGACTTCCAAAGCTCCTTCTCCTTATCAGGACACCAGAAATGGAATTAAGAATGGAGAGAAAGGACCCGGAGAGATAGCACAGCAGTGTTTGCCTTGCAAGCAGCCGATCCAGGACCAAAGGTGGTTGGTTCGAATTCCGGTGTCCCATATGGTCCCCCGTGCCTGCCAGGAGCTATTTCTGAGCAGATAGCCAGGAGTAACCCCTGAGCACCATTGGGTGTGGCCCAAAAACCAAAAACCAAAAAAAAAAAGAATGGAGAGAAGAACCAGGAGTAAGAGGAGAACCCAGAAGGAAACAATGCCAAGTGGCCAGTTTGAAGAGGCCCTGAGGGCAAGGAACTATCCTATAGAAGCACTCTGTCTGCCCCCAATAAAATGTAACCCAAGAATGGTTATGTGACTTTTGGTGACTTTGAAACTTTCCCTTTCTAACACAGGAAAAAGAGGGCATGTGGTAATTGAAAAAGCCCATCTTCAGATTTTACATGGCTAACATCTAGTCCAATCTGCATAAATACAAACAAATGCAGTTTGTTGGCACTTGGGTGACCAAAACTCCCACTAACCAGCTCTCTCATATAGCAAGGGCTAAACTGTGGAAATAGCCCCATGACCCCAGCGATCTGCAGGCTGCCGAGTCATCAAAACAGCTCCATGTAGTCAGAGCAATGACTCACATCACTAGCAGGAAAAAAAAAAACTCATTGGCCCAGAATGATAGTATAGTGCTTAATCATGCTTATGGCCAGCACAGGTTCAAATCCCCACATCCTATGTGGTCCCCTGAGCCTTCCTGGAATGATTCCTGAGTGCAGCAGACCCTGAATATTTTCAGGTGTGGTTCCCAAGCTAAAAGTAACAAACCAACAACAGTAACAAACAAAAACTACCCAACCAACTCATCAATTTGGTGGCTGAAGGGATTGTTTTAGAAAGGAAGCCGCTGGTGTTTAAGTAATGGGGATACCACATAAGAGTATCTGGGAAACACATGCCCAAGGGTAACAGGAAAGGTCTTGATGTTCCCAACACTCCAATAGTCCATGTAGAAACTAGTTACTGGTATTCTGTCACCTTAGCATCATTCTCAGTTGATAAAGGAAGGCATGTGTTGATTAGATCGTGATAAGTTTATTGGCCCAACTATAAGAATTCAAAGTACAAATCAAAAGTATGAAATAAAACTCAGGCTCAATCCTAGAATCCAGTGAAAATGAGGTGTGCAGAGTTATGTGTGGGGTAGTGTGGAGGAGATGTAGGTGTGGGTGATAGGAGATGAAAGGACAGGGAGAGCTCAAGAGTGAGAGTGGGGTCAGCATTTCTGTGTCTATACATAGCTGTTGTATTAGTGAGTGTACTGTAGACAGACCTAAAGAAGACCTGCAGCACTTCTCTAGATTAGTCCAAGATTTTTTTTTAATTTTTTTTTTTGGTTTTTGGGCCACACCCAGTGGTGCTCAGGGGTTACTCCTGGCTGTCTGCTCAAAAATAGCTCCTGGCAGGCACGGGGGACCATATGGGACACCGGGATTCAAACCAACCACCTTAGGTCCTGGATCGGCTGCTTGCAAGACAAATACCACTGTGCTATCTCTCCAGGCCCGATTAGTTCAAGATTAATGCACCTGCCAGTTTCTTTCTCACGAGGACCCCTAAGAGCATCTTTTCCCTGTTTCCTCTCTCACCTGGCCTCTCCTCCAGGTGAGACTGACTCCTCCCCCTTCCAAATTTTTCATTCTTAAAGGACTCAGATTGGACTGAGGTCTACCGTGATCTTTGTGGGGAGGAGTTTTGTCATACTCACTGGTGCTCAGGGGTTACTCCTGGTTCTGTGCTCAGAAATCACTCCTGGCAGGCACGGGGCACTATATGGGATGTCGGGAATCGAACCAGGGTTTGTCAGGGGTTGGATGCTTGCAAGGCAAACTCCCTACCACTGTGCTATCACAGTCCTCCACTGTGATTTTTAAAGAACCTATCTTCAACTCAAAATACCCTTCGGGATTGCAAATTCTGGCTTCTACCCATGAGTTTGGACTCACAGTTGATCCCATATTAGAGACTATGGTTGTGTGTTCACAGAGGGTCAGCCTGTGGCCTTCGTACCTCTGCCTCTTGCTTCCCTCACATGAAAGGACTGGAACAATAGGATATCCAGTTAGACTGTTTCTATCCTGCTGGAATTAATATACTTTATTTTAACTTTATTTTATTGTGAATAGAGTGACTGGTGACATCCTACCTTCATGTAAGAAAATTTCTCAGTTGAGGCAGTATAGAATATGTGTCTAGTACGTGTGTGTTCCATGTTTTCTCCCTGACAAAAAAAATTGCTCTGATACATTGGGGGTATTCAACCCCTATATATTACAAAGAGTTTGGTGTCTTATGTGATCATTTGAGGCTTCCCTATAGTCTTGGGAGTACTCTATGTTGAGATATCTTCTCCATGATAGCCTTGCATTTGGAGTTGTGGGGTGCTCTGAAGCCTGGGGGAACTAGAGGATTCTTGGGTTCCACATCCATTAATTGTTCCCTAAGAACCCATCGGGACAGTTAGACATCATCCCTGGAGCTCCCCACAACTCCCATTCTCAACTCTCCTTTCTAAATCTCAGAATTCCCTGAAATGCCTAAGTAGCCAATGGAACATAGTCTGGTAGGTCAGTATTTGGGTAGATGGAAGAATGAAGATGGTAGCAGAATGGCATTCTTTCCTGGAACCTCAGGGGTGTCCAAGGAACTTTAGAACAATCCACAAAGACCACAAGTTTTTCTCAGAAAAAGAATGAATTATTTTATGTAATTTCTCCCAATTATTAAATAGTGGTAACTTTCCAATTTTGGCAGGGGGAGCATACCCAGCAGTGCTCAGGCTTCTTCCTGACTCTGAACTGAGGGACCATTCCTTCTGGAGCTCAGGGGACCATATGGTATGTCAAGGATCAAACTCAAGTCAACTGCATGCATGGCAGGTACCTTAAACCCTCTCATATTTCTCCATATTTCCCATATTTAAAAAATTTAAAAATAAACTTTTAAAACCAGAGAGATAGGAGATAAGGTACTAACCTTGTGTGCAACTGACTCCAGTTGGATTTCCCCCACCCTTGCCATATCTGTACCAGTGCAAGAGATCCTGCTAGAAAGCAACAGAAATAAAATAAACTATCCATCATCTGTAGCTTGATTCAGTTTGAGTTCCTAGAGAGAGGATTTCAAGTTTTCCCTGGAACTCGGGAGACTGCATTAGTAGACCACCACAGCCTGCTTCAGAAAGGAACAATGAGAAAATTGGGGACTGTGGAATGGAGACACAGCCACATTCCATACACACAAGGGTGGAAAGAGAGGCAGCTGACAAGGCACTTAGTGACCTCACCTGTCATCTTACCACCCACCTGCTGAAGCCCCCTCAATAGAAAAGGCCTGTGAGGGAGAAGATAGGGTGCTGTTGTGAGAAGATGAACATAACTTCCTGTTCTTGTATTTTCAGGGAATTCTCCCACGTTCTGTTGCAGAGACCCAGGTAGGGTGGAATCTGTCCTCACGGGACAAAATTGGATGCATTATACTTCTTCATGTAATGTACCCCTTGAGATGAGGGTAGAACAGGATCAAGAGTTCTGAGTCTCTCTGTGAGGAGGACATGTCTGCCCTAAACAGGCTATGTTGGCCTTATCTTTACTGAGATGTTGCTCTAGGTATGAGTGCTGCTGAATCTGGTGACCCACTGGCCTCTCTTGTTTTCTCCCTCACTACTCAACAGCCATAGTGTTTTCATGTCTTTCCAGACACCTGCAGTTTCTGTTTCCCTTCCTGGAGCCCCCTTTCTTCAGATCACCAATGGCTGGTCCCATCTCCACACTTAGGGAGCATCAGAAATTTCTGCCCTGACTCCCCTCCCTGTCCTATCCATCATATTGCTGTGTCATTTCAAAGAGCTTATTACTCTGCTAAAGGCCCTATTTATTATGACCTTACCGCTCACAGAAGATCAGTGCCATGAATTCAAGGATCTTAAATGGTTCTGTTTATTGTTCTATCCCTAGTGAACAGTTAGTACTTGCATATTGTAAGTGCTTAGTAATTAGTGTTCAGTGAATGGTTGCCAAATGGATGAATGGGTTAATGGATAGGTGTTGGTTAGATGATAGAAGAGTGGTTAGTGATTAGATGAATGGATGGATGATGCATCTATGGATGGGTGAGTAGGTAGATGGATGGCAGATATTGGAAAAGGGGGAGAAAAGGAAGAACAAGCCTGTGGTGTTGGTCTTTGTTGTTTATTTTTAAACTTGATTGATTGATTGATTGATTGATTTTTTGGGCCACCCTGCAGTATTCAGGAGTTACTCCTGACTGCACTCAGAAATTGCCCCTGGCAGACTGGAGGACCATATGGAATGACAGGAATCAAACCTAGTCGTTCCTGGGTCGGCTACTGCTGTGTAACTCTTCGGCCCCATGGTGTTAGTCTTTGGATGTAAAAGTGATTGATGATATTGGGGTGGTGGTCATGGTAGAATATGCAGGGATCCTAAGCATAGGACTCTGCTTTACTGCAGATATTTCTTCTCAAAGGCTGATTTCTGCCCAGGTCTGTAGTAAAGTTAAGTAGTAAACCTTAAGTACTCAGGATTGTATCCCTAGATCTCAATGGTTTCTGAAGTCAGATTCACAAGTCCTCCTTCATGACCTGTGAGTTAGGGTCTTCAGGCTACCTTCCTACAGGGTGGGGGAGGGGTTACAAAAGTTCCCTTCAAAAATCAATGGTGCTTTCTATTTTATTTTTAATATTTTATTGAATCACCATGAGATACACAACTGGTGGTATTTATTTATTTATTTATTTATTTATTTATTTATTTATTTATTTATTTATTTATTTATTGGGGGGTTGGTTTTTGGGCCACACCTAGCGATGCTCATGGGTTACTCCTTGCTCTGTGCTCAGAAATAGCTCCTGAAAGGTTGGTGGGGGGATACCACATGGGATGCTGAGAATAGAACTCGGGTCATCCTGGGTGGACCACATGCAAGAAAAACACCCTACCATTGTGCTATCCCTCTGGCCCCAACTGGTGTTTTTGTTTGTTTTGGTTTTGGGGCCACACCCTGTGACACTCAGGGGTTAGTTACTCCTGCCTATGCACTCAGAAATTGCTCCTGGCTTGGGGGACCATATGGGACACCGGGGATCAAAGCACGGTCCATCCTAGACTAGCGCAGGCAAGGCAGATGCCTTACCCCTTGTGCCACTGCTCCAGACAACTGGTGTTTTTTTAAATGAGTGCTCTGGTGAACTCAAAGTAACAACCTGAAGACAAAGATTAAAAGAGGATGGACAAGGGTGTTCATGTGGAATTATGCAAGATAAAAAAATTAGAAGTAGGAACGGTGGCACTAGAGATAAGGCACCTGCCTTGCAAACGCTAGCCTAGGATGGATCATGGTTCAATCCCCCAGCATCCCATATGGTCTTCCCATGTCAGGAGCAATTTCTGAGCATATAGCCAGGAGTAACCCCTGAGCGTCAATGGGTGTGGCTCATAAACAAAAAATATTAGAAGTATCTGAAACACTCAGTTATTCAATGTGGTATTCCCACTTGTCATTGGTTCCAGGGAGCATTCAGACCAATCAGCTTCACAATAATGGTGAGGAACCTCGAAAGTTACCTCTCTGGGCAGGATATTCTCAAAAGGTCTTCCTGCTTCTGGGATGACATAGATAGTGAATGGGGCTGATTCCTGGTTCCAGCTTCCATTTGCCCTTTGGCACATCCCCTTGCTTGAGTTCCCAGTATGATTCACAGCACAGAACAGCTGAAGAACTCCAGGGCATGTGTTGGGAGAGTGAGGAAAGGTAAGGTGAAGATTAATATTATACTGTTTATTGCTAGAAAGAATGGTCAAAAAGTTGTGACTGCAAATATCTCTCATCAGTATTTTAATCTATTAAATCCATCTCTTTTCATAATCTATTATAGAGAAAGATTTTACACTAAGACCCCAAACTGGATCACTGCATAGATATCAAACTCTAATAATTTTAGGTACCTTCAACTTTTTTGCAGCATTGTTAAGTGCAAGACTCAGCTGGGCCTGAATCAAATTGGTACTTAAGCAACCATAAATGTTCCCTACCATGTCTGGTCTTTTCTGGCACTACAACTGGCACTCCTTCTCAGATAATTGTCCCCACTGAGAATCGGTAGGCACTCTTAAAGATGGAGGTGCTTCTTCACCACGAGTTGCAGGTGATTTTGTGCAACTGGCTTGAAGCTGTGACAAATTTGCCGGTTAATGAGGCTTTGGTGAAAGAAGCTGTTTTTAAAAACATTCAGCAAAGTTGCTAAAGTCGCTTTCATTACAACAAAGTGGTGACCTAATAAGCTTCTGGTGTTGTTGCTGCATTCATGCACTTCTGGCTCTTCTCTACAGGGGGGGAGTAAGCCAGGCCCTTGGTACTGGGGGTGTGGGGAGTTAACTAATATGGGCTTCTGGCACTGACTCCTGCTCTGCTCTGATGGCCAACCAGGTCGACTGTGGTCCATTCTGACCCTTCCTCTTTCTTCTGTCTTTGTCTATTGACTTAGACAAAAGGTTTTAAAGGTATTAAGCATTGATCACAATAAAAAAAAATTTTTGTTTTGGTTTTTGGGTCATACCCGGCAGTGCTCAGGGGTTACTCCTGGCTCAGAAATTGCTCCTGGCAGGCTCAGGGGACCAGATGGGATGCGGGGATTCAAACCACCATCCTTCTGCATGCAAGGCAAATGCCCTACCTTTATGCTATCTCTCCGGCCCCAATAAAAAAAAATTTTTTTTTAAAAAAAAAGGTATTGGGGCCGGGCGGTGGCGCTAAAGGTAACGTGCCTGCCTTGCCTGCACTAGCCTTGGACGGACCGTGGTTCGATCCCCCGGTGTCCCATATGGTCCCCCAAGCCAGGAGCAACTTCTGAGCGCATAGCCAGGAGTAACCCCTGAGCATTACCGGGTGTGGCCCAAAAACCAAAAAAAAATTAAAAAAAAAAAAAAAAAGATATTAAGCATTGCAGTCAAGAAATCCATGAATAGGACATGTCTCACTGCAGAAACTCCATTAGATCCTACACATAACATGAGTCCCAGCACCTAAATTAACACTGAGTCAGGAGATGCTCCTACAACCTTCTGTGAAGGCCAAACACCAGGAAAAAAAAAAAAAAGGTGAAAACACACAACCAATAATTCTGTCCTGTGCAAGGTATGTAGTATTATGTAAGAGAAAAATGTATAAATATCTGAAACACTCAGTTATTCATTGATTCCATTGGCTCTATGTGTCTGCAGTTTTGATCTCTACTATCTAGTTCTACAGTCTAAGATCCCAGACATATGGCACCTTGGGGGAAGAAACACTGGGGATCAGTGCTCAGAAAATTGTATCATACTTGGATGGGAGAGATGTTAAAAATCACAGTGATAGGGCCAGAGAGATAGCATGGAGGTAGGGCATTTGCCTTGCATGCCGAAGGACAGTGGTTCGAATCCTGGCATCCCATATGGTCCCCCAAGCCTGCCAGGAGCGATTTCTGAGTGTAGAGCCAGAAGTAACCCCTGAGTGATGCCGGATGTGAAAAAAAATCACAGTGATGAGGACAGAGTGATAACAGCTCTGGTACAGCAGGTTAAGGCATAGGCCTTGCATATGCTTGACCTGTTTTTGATCCCTGATACCTAATAGAAGTAAGTGATCTTTGGGTGCAGAGCCAGGAATAAGTAAGCCCTGAGTATGGCCGTACCAAAGAGTATGGCCCCCCCAAAAAAAACAAAAAACAAACAAAAACCCCAAAGGTCTTGTGATATAAGTGTTGTACTCTAAATATTGTTCAGCCTGACAGCACTTAATCCAATTTTCCTGAATTCATTCCATGGCCCTTGGGGGTCAGACTATAAACCTTTTTCTAGCATCCAGGGAGTAGCAGTTTAGGACTTGGGTCACAGTTGACTCCTGGACAGGTGTTTGTCATGCAGAGTGCATAGGCTCAAATGTTCACATACCCTGAGGACTGCATTGGGTGTCTGTGTACACTACCACCTTTGCCCCATGTGGTGTCTACCTACTTTTTCCTCCAATGTGAGCTGTTAGTATATTCTTGGTTTAGTCTATCTACCATGAGTCTCCCCCTCTTCCCTTTAGGTACATACTTACTTGCACATGGACAGCATCGCTCAAGTCCCTGGGATATATCATGGTTTAGACTTTGGGTGATGACACAAAAGAACAGAGAGACCAGCTCTGAGTCAGGTCTTTTGGATATAGGGGTCCAAAGTGGGGAACACAACAGTTGAGGTTGTGAGGCGTTTTGTAGGATTGCAGGGGCCATATGATCCCTAAAAGAACTTGAGCTAAGTGGGCCAGACAGCACAAAGTCAAGGTAGCACTTGCCACTGAGAGGCTGTGCATCTAGCCCAGCTTATAAATCCCCTAAAGTCAAGTGGGTGCCTTCCCCAATACCTGAATCTCTTCCCTGTCCTTCCCATTCTGTCTTTTAGGAATAGACTCATTGAACTTTGCATCCATCAGGTCAATCCTGGATGACCTATTTCTCCTCCAGAGATTTAATTTTATCTGTAAAGATAGAATTAAAATTGAACGTCTTGGGGCAGAGTGGTGCCTTCATCTGCCTTGCCAGCACGAGCCTAGGACAGACCGTGGTTTGATCCCCGGCATCCCATATGGTCCCCCAGACCAGGAGTGATTTCTAAGCGCATAGTCAGGAGTAACCCCTGAGCACTGCCGGGTGTGGCCCAAAAACCAAAAAAAAAAAAATTGAACATCTTTTTTTTTTTTTTTTTTGGTTTTTGGGCCACACCCGGCAGTGCTCAGGGGTTACTCCTGGCTGTCTGCTCAGAAATAGCTCCTGGCAGGCACGGGGGACCATATGGGACACCGGGATTTGAACCAACCACCTTTGGTCCTGGATCGGCTGCTTGCAAGGCAAACGCCACTGAGCTATCTCTCCGAAAATTGAACATCTTAATTTTATTTGTGAAGACCCTTTCAGCAGCCACATTCACAGGTTCTAGAACATGGCCCTTTCTTATGTGGGTTTCTGCTATTTCACCCACTCCCATGTCCAGAAAGGCAGCGAGGCTTGCCAGGGGCTGCTCCTATCCTGCCAGGTACTAGGCAGCTGGGATTCAGCAGTTGGAGCAGCCCCATCCCTTTGACTCCAGCTCTGTGGCTAGTTGGCAGTTTGGCTCTGGGTTGCCAGAACTTCTAAATGTGACAGTTGAGGTGAAACTCACCCAGTATTAGTGGAAACTCATATACATATACATATACATATACATAGCCAATACTTTTAAAGCACATTCTAAGGCTTAGAATCTAAGCCATTCAGGGTCATCCCTGCCCCACGTGCCTCCAGCCCTGGAAGCAGGATAGCATCTGTCTGCTAGTCTGTGCTCATGAGAAGACTGGCTCCTCACCTTCTAAGGTCTCCATCCTACTTTGAGTGTGGTGGGGTTGATGTTTCATTTCTCAGAAGATGCTCATAGAGGAGGTCACTTGTCCAAGAGAAGGGCTAGAGAGATTGAACAGGGGTCAAGGCCCTTCCCTTGCATGTAGGAAACCTGGCTCAATGTCCCATACCACATAGGGTCTACTTCTGACTCCTGAACTCTACTAGCTGTGGCTCAATCCTCTAATCCCCAAACAAAACACAACAAAATCCAATCAAACCAAGGGGTAGGTATGCTGGAGCTCAGGCTACCTGAATCCATAAGAAGAAAGACCATTGGGCCCGGAGAGATAGCACAGCGGCATTTGCCTTGCAAGCAGCCGATCCAGGACCAAAGTGGTTGGTTCGAATCCCGGTATCCCATATGGTCCCCCGTGCCTGCTAGGAGCTATTTCTGAGCAGACAGCCAGGAGTAACCCTTGAGCAACACTGGGTGTGACCAAAAAAAAAAAAAGAAGAAGAAAGACCATTGCAGTCAAGGATCCCAGGCTTCCTCAAGTGAGATATGGGACTCACTCTGCAGATCGCATCCCTCATCTGTTCCCTTTAGATTCTTGTTATCTCTGGGTTTTACTTTGCTCTTTTGCAGTGTGAGGTTAGTGCTCCCTGACCCTGGAGGGGCTCTTTGAGTCTCCAGGATCACAGCACCTGTAAAAGGGTCTTGCAAAAGGCCTTGTGCTGTTATAGAGAGGGCCCCATTAATATGCAATGAGTCAATGGCCTCTCACTGTTCCCCTAATCAACCCTGGAGGTTGCACTAAAAGCTGTAGCCCCGACATTTTCTCCTTTGCCTTTCTCAAACCTCAGGCAGATAAGGGTTAAGCTCCATCCTCAGATGCACATTTTTCTCTGAATCATGGAGGCTTTAAAACTACCAGATGAAGCACAGAAAGTGCTTCACAATTTCTCTAAGATAATCTCTCATTCTCTGGGTTAGAATATCATGTGCGAGTATATGTATATGTTGTGTGTGTGTTTTTTTTTTAAATCTTGCTATCATGAGCAGCAGGTAGCAAAATGTTGATCTTTAATGTGTTAGTAAAACAGCATACATTTGAATATTGGCTTTTTCTGCCATCTGCACCAGTTGACACTGTTTTTCATACCAGCTTATTACATTTCTTGTACAAACATACTTTTGGGTGTCTGTTGATTTATGCTATACTTGCTCTGGTATTTGTGTTAAAATAGCATTTTAAAACTTATAAAATATTGCTATTTATTCCTCTCTGGATTCTTTGCCACTTGACAAGCTCTGGAGCGGCTTATGTTTCCCAAAGACTAAGTTTTTGAATATGGCTGCCTTGAAGGGGCAGTTGGGGAGTTGTTCTACCATGCTTTAAGGGTCCAGTGGGCACTCACAACCTTCTGGGGCTGAGCTGCAAATTCTCTAGTGTTGGTTTTAATTATGGGCAGTTTTGTCACGAGCTCAGTTTAAAGATCTATTTTTTAATTTTTAATTTTGAACTTCCCTTTATGGTATCAAGATTCTTTGATGAATTGAGGGGATTTCAAATGCTGCTTTTCTCTCTCCTCTTTCTCTTTCTCACTTTCTCTCTCTCTCTCTCTCTCTCTCTCTCTCTCTCTCTCTCTCTCTCTCTCTCAGTTTTTCTTAACAAATCATGGTTGGTGATGGGGACAGTTTTGGTAGTTTTATAATTGGCAAAATCTGCAAATCTGAGGCCTGCTTGGGACAAACTGGGAGGAGGTGGGCCGAGTCTTTTATTGGATCACGGACTCTGCAAGGCAGGGAGAAGGCTGGGACTGGGGTGCAGGGTCTGGGATGGAGGCTCTTGTAATGCAGGGAGGAGGAGGTGCTGAGGCACTGGAGGGCGCCCGCAGCCGGCTGGCGTGTGGATGAGGCATACTGCCACTCTAAAAAAACCTGCAAACTGCCACAGATGGGAGGAAGAGCCAATATTCAAATTGGAGGCTGTTTTGCTAACATGTTAAAGATTAACGTGTTTTTACTGGCTGCCGCATACTGTTGCAAGATGAGTTTTCTTTCTTAAAAAAAAAAAAAAAAAAAAAAGAATGAAGGAAGAAGCAGCCTGCTTAGTGCTAGTGCTAGGAGTAGGCAACCCCTTGCTTCTCCCATTTGCCCCCCAGGGTTCTGAAAGGCAGGTGCAGCTCCTGGTCAGTCACTCTTTTCCCTATGCTCAGAAGCACTCAGTCCACCTGGAGGCCTTTACCAGACCTTTCCTCTAGTTGAAAGATTCCTCTAAAACTCAGACTCAGGCCTAGAATGATGAGAATATATGCGCTCATATATAATGATTATGAATACTAAGACTTATTAAAAGTAATAAAATCATGCTAAGCACGTATTTGTTCTGCCCTACTAAAATCTCTAAGAGGCTCTCCAACTGCCCCCCTTTTACAGATGAGGAAGCTGAGGCACAGATGAGGAAGCTGAGGCATATATATAATCTGCCCAAATCACAAAACTGGAATCCAGATAGTAGGGATTCTTTTTTTGTTTTTGTTTTATTTTAGGGCCACACCCGGTGACATTCAGGGGTTACTCCTGGCTATGCCCTCAGAAATCACTCCTGGTTTGGGGGACTATATGGGACACCAGGAGATTGAACCATGGTCCATCCTAGGTTAGCGCATGCAAGGCAAATGCCCTACTGCTTGCACCACTCCTCCAGCTCCGAAAGTAGGGATTCTTTTTTGTTTGTTTTTGGGTCACACACCCGGCAGCACTCAGGGGTTACTCCTGGCTTTACACTCAGAAATCACTCCTGGCAGGCTTGGGAGACCATATGGGATGCCTGGATTAGAACCACTGTCCTTCCATATACAAGGCAAATGCCCTACCTCCATGCTATCTCTCTGGCCCCAGGAGAGATTTGTCTCTTTCTTTTTTCTTTCTTTTTATTTATTTTGTTTTTGTTTTTGGGCCACATTGGGCGCAGCTCAGGGGTTATTCCTGCTTCTAAACTCAGAAATCACTGCTGGGAGGCTCTGGGGACTATATGGGTTGCCATCGGGATTGAATCCAGGTCTGTTGCAGGTTGGCCACATGCAAGGCAAATGCCCTACCACTGTGCTATCATTCCAGTTCCTGTCTCTAATTCCTGAGCAAAGCTCACTTGCTTCTTTTCTTCAGCTTCCCAGTCCCAGTGTACAAGACCACAACCCACTTAACCTCTGTCCAGCAAGCCAGCTCTGCATCTGAGTCAGCTCACATTCTTATTCCAGGGCAAGGGGAAGATGCAACTCTTGCCTGGGCCTAGGGATAGTGGAGTGTCTTCATAGATCTTCTGTGGGTCTTCATGGAGTGGAAGGGGGATTTCAGAAAGACATCTAATTTTAATTTTTGTGAAATCACACAAAGCAAAGAACTGACTGAAGAGGAGTATAGGTTTCTTCTTGAAGCTGCTTTGGACTGGCCCCCTCAATGACCCTCACTTGAGCTGCCTCCCAGCTAGGCCTCTGAGGGAACCTTCTGGTCAGTAACACACCTGGCTTCAGGACTATGTAGAGGATCCAGGATTGCAAAGATGGGCCTTTCTGCTAGATAGGAGGTTGGTGGGAAATGAGCATATCAATGAAGAGCCAGCCCCCTGAAAAAGCTCATCTCCTATTGCCCTGTGTGGGCCCAACAGGATCCATGGTGGCACATAGAGAGGCCAGACTAGGAAAGGGGTCCCCCCACAGCAGCACTGTAGTCAGTGAAGCAGAACCTGGACGAGACTTTAGAGAACTGAAGAATGCTGGTATTTGTGAAAACCCTCCCCACCTACACCTGAGGGTAGCCTGTGGGAAGGGTATTGACAACAGCAGAGGAACTGGCTCATCCAGCTAGACCAGGCCCCTTCATTCCCTCCATATAAGGCACTTTACCCAAATTGGTGCCTCAGTTTCTTTAGCTGGGCAAGTCATTATTTAAAAGATTTGCTGCTGTGTTGTTTCTATACTTGAACTCCAGTCACACCCCCCTTGGGGGGTCTTGGTAGCACACTTAAGGCTATTGTGAAAGGGAAACCCCCACCTGTGGCAGGAGAGCAGGGGCCCAAGTGGGAGGTCTATGGATCTCAATTTAATGGTCACCAGAAGACAACTTAAAACTCCATAGCAGACCCAGTACCAACATAGCTCCTCTTGCAGCCTGTACCCATATCCCTATTCATAATGCCCCAGTACAATCATTATTGGTGGGAATTTGTCCAGTGCTGGCCTTTTGTGAACACCCAGTAAGTTGCCTGTACCCGTAGCTCAGGTTCCACTTGAACAGACTAGATCATCCCAGTCCCTGCCTACAGGTTCTACAGGGTCCTTTTCCTACCTATCTCCCCCACCGTTGATTTTCTTTCTTTTTCTATTTTTCTTTTTTGTTTTGTTTTGTTTTGTTTTTGTTTTTGGATCACACGCAGCAGCACTCAGGGGTTACTCCTAACTCTACACTCAGAAATTGTTCCTGGCAGGCTAAGGAGATGATATGGGATGCCAGGATTCGAACCACTGCCCTTCTGCATGCAAAGCAAATGTTCTACCTCCATGCTATCTCTCTGGCCCCTACCATTGGTTTTTCTGATAGAGCATGGTTTGTGAGTGATATTCATGGAACTCTGCTGGAGCAGGAGTGGAGTTTTTATATGTTTATATTTATATATAAATGTGGAGTTTATAAACCAAACTGGAAAATGCTAAAATCAACTGCGCTATGTTTCCCTGAAGGCCAAATTCCATCCACAGAATTCTCAGACTCTGGAGTGCCACACTGGAGCATGGCGACCCAGTACCAACATGTCACCCACCCTCCTCAACTCACCATCACCCCGCCCTACATTGACCCTCTTAGGTGAAGGGCTACCCCATCTTTTGTATTCAGTTCTTTGATCCGCAGACATTGCCCTATAGCAGCGATGGCAAACCCATGGCATGTGAAGACCTTGCAGCTGGCACACGCGAAGGTCCGCAATTAATAAATTCATAAAATTTATAAAGAATTTTTAGATACTAAAATCTTATTATTAAGGTTTAATTGATGTGCTGGCACTTTGAAGAAATTCTTTGGTTTTTGTGCAGCAGTTTGGGCACTTGGGCTCAAAAAGGCCCTGTAGCCTTCTCTGGGACCAGAGCAGAGCTTTGTCTTGAATAGCTTGATATTTTATACCCCAAAACCATTGTTATTATGCCATCTTCATCCTAAGCTCTCAGTCTTTTTTTTTTTTTTGTTTTTTGTTTTTTGTTTTTTTGTTTTTGGGCCACACCCGGCGGTGCTCAGGGGTTACTCCTGGCTGTCTGCTCAGAAATAGCTCCTGGCAGACACGGGGGACCATATGGGACACCGGGATTCGAACCAACCACCTTTGGTCCTGGATCGGCTGCTTGCAAGGCAAACACTGCTGTGCTAGCTCTCCGGGCCCAGCTCTCAGTCTTTGTCTACTAGATAACATTCTTCCTGGGGTGTGCAAATCAAAAACCCTTCTCCAAGCAAATTCCACATAAACCCATATATTGTCACAGGTTCTGCAGGGGAATAAAAAT
Organism: Suncus etruscus; assembly: GCF_024139225.1. Lineage (NCBI taxonomy): Eukaryota > Metazoa > Chordata > Mammalia > Eulipotyphla > Soricidae > Suncus > Suncus etruscus. Next base: position 75,746,946 of record NC_064861.1, on the reverse strand, counting down.
TACTCAATTGTAAATGATCATGCAAGGAGTCTATAGTTAATCCCATGACAGTATACTTCAGGGGAGGGAGAAACCCTGTATCCCTAGGCCAAGGGAATTCCCTCTATAATATCCCCAATAGTTACTGTGCCTATGCAGGGGGAAAAGGAAAAAAAAAAGCACAAAACAATCATTTTTCCACATATTTATTTATCGATTGATTGATTTTTTGAAGTCTTTATATTAGTGTAGAGATTGAAGTTGATGTCTCCAATATTATTTTATTTTATCTTATCTTTCTCTTTTTTTTGGGGGGGGGGGTTTGGGTCACACCCGGCAGTGCTCAGGGGTTATTCCTGGCTCCAGGCTCAGAAATTGCTCCTGGCAGGCACGGGGGACTCTATGGGATGCCGGGATTCAAACCGATGACCTTCTGCATGAAAGGCAAATGCCTTACCTCCATGCCATCTCTCCGGCTCTATCTTTCTCTTTCTTTTTTGCACTCCGGCATGAGTTGATTTCAGAACCGAGACTGTTGTGTGGTGCTTGTCTTTATTGCTGTGGTGCTCACTGGATATTTAATTTGATATTTTTTTCTGTATTGTGGTGGTGCTTCAATTGCCTTTTTCACATCCTCTCTCAAACAGAGGTTGAAATCCTCTGGAAGGACTCCGCCTATTTTTAGCATATTTGACTTTTTTTTTTCTCTTATTTTGTACCCCAATCTATTGCTTTTCTTTCCTTCAAACAAAGCCACATAACTCAATTTATCTAGCTCTGCTTCTTAAATAGAGGGGGAGACAGGGGAGGGTACCAGAACCAAACAGATATATGATCACTAATAGTGAGCAGGACAAAGAGGGGACCACCTACTCTAGCAGTCCGGGGGTGATGGTGGGGTATATGGGTTGCAGAAGGGGAACTGGGATGGGGGGAGGACAAATTTGGTGATGGGTATTCCCCTGATTCAGTGTTGATATGTACCTAAAATACTACTGTGAAAGATATGTAAGCCATTATGATCAAAATAAAAATTAAAAAAAAATTACTCAACTGGCTTCAGGAGTCTCATGAGCACTGCTCCAGGCCCAGAACTTAAGACAGGCAAGGAATTCCAACTTTCGAGGTGACCAGGCCCAGGCCTGAAGGGAAGGGGTTCCAAGAAGTCCAGGGAAGTTCCTCACCTCCCTGGGAAGTGCTGGCCAGTGCAAGATTCCTAGTCAACACTATGCTATCTGCCTGTCACTGTTTCCCACACTGAGGAGAGCCCACAGAATACCTGATTCCTCTAACTAGTCTTGTGGGCTTTCAGAATGGAACTACGCCCTCTGCAGCCTGGATCCACCCTCTACATAGGTCCTAGAGAAAAAAAAAAAAAAAAACTACTTTCTTTTTCCTGACTGCCAAACTACCTCTTAGGCAGTGTAGCTCCAAAAGCACCCTTGAGGTCTGTTCATGGCCCTTAAGTGCCTGAGTCTGTCGGGCTGCCCCTCTGGAGTGTATGTCCTTTGCCTGTGTCCACAAAAGTTATGGCAATGCAGGCTTAACATGTGCATTTGATAATTTCAGATGCTTCGGAAAAATAGCTCATTAGGACTCTGATTTCATGGGTGTTTGATTGGGAAAGGACTTAAAGGGTTGTTTATCTCTCCACTGGCTAACGATGGCATGATTTAAGTATCAGAAAGGATAAGTCTGCAAGGAATGTAGAAATGGCCATAGAGTCCTAAAGTTTGACTGTTGTTACTTTAGATTGGAGTGATCAACAGTGCAGCCCTTGCCTCTGTAGCTCACAAAACTAAGATCCACAAACTGATAAGTCCAGCAAATGGATCCTGCCTTCTTTTACCTTTCCTTGAGAAGAAACAAAGTCAACCTTGGGGAAACCAAATAATTTGATATAACAGGAGCAACTCTAGATTCATAGAGCAAATAAATTCAGGAGTGTCTTATTTTCTAACTACCAAACAAACATAACTACTTTACATTGAAGGGGCTTGGCAAGATCTAGTACCTAGCACCCAGATGCACAGTGACAGGGCATTTGAGCGTAGGGTCGTCCAGTGCCCTTCTCCAGGCTGAGCCTCACAATCATGTTCATAACCTACTTAAATAGTACAAATATAGAACCCACATCTGGCCTCCAGCCCAAGAGGAAGACACAGAGTGAAGGACCTGCTCCATAAGAGTCTGTTTGAATCAATATGCTCGGGGTACAATCCAGCATCAGAGCAAAGACTGACTAGTGAGCCAGTGTTCAATATGGTTGCATAGTGTCTTGGACAAGGGAGGTGAAAGAGTTCTCTCTGTTCGTTTTCTTCCAAACAGAGCTGAAACTGAGGGTAGTCAGATAGTGTGAAATTAAAATACTTACTGGAGAAGCTAGAAGCCTGGCCTTGGCCCTGCCCCAGCCCTGGGCAGTGGGGAGAACACAATAAAGGGAAATTCCTCTTCTGTAATAAGAAAACAAACTAGAGGCTCATCCATAGCTGGGCAGGTATAAGGGAAAGCATAGAAGGGGAGAAAAACTCTCTAGTACTGAATTGGTAGCCCTGAATCTTCCTGTATTTGTCTGCTAGCACTGTTATAATTGTTATGGGGTGGTTGAGGGGATAGAGGAAGGCATTGGGACTTAAGGCATCGGGTTTACTTGCTCTCAGGTCTGGGGCTCCTCTTTTGGCCTGTAGATCACCATGGTTCCTTGGTGTGTCTGCATGAAGTCTCGGAACATCAAGGCAGTCACACTGGCCTGACATACTCTCCTCCCACCCATGACCACACCAAAACTTTATTACTTATTTAAATACCATCTCCAAGTTCCAGCACATTCGGAGGAACTCATATGAATTTTGGAGGGACACAGTTCAGCCCATAATACACCTTTCACCAATTCAAACTCAGACCTTGTGAGGACTTGTTCTGTCTTGTATGGAGAGATCTGCCATGGGTCCAACCCAGCCATGTGAGTATTTGGTGCAGTGTCAGCCTCCTCACCCCAGCAGGGGAACTTTTTCAATATGTCCTCATCATATGTGCTGGAGTGTTATGTGCTAGAGTGATATCACAGTGGTAGGGTGTTTGCCTTGCATGCTGACAACCTGGGACTGATCTGGGTTCGATTCCCAGCATTCCTTATGGTCCCCTGAGCCTGCCAGGACTGATTTCTGAGTGAAGAGCCAGGAGTACTCCTTAAGTGCCACTGGGTGTGGTTCCAAAACAAACAAAATAAACAAACAAAAAACAATATATCCTCATCAGTAGGAGAAGCTGGGATTCTCAGGAATTTCTCCTGCCACATTTCTGTCCTAGGCAACACTTTGACTCACCCATGGCTTCAAAACAATCCAGCTGCTCCTGAGTCTGTGGACAATAACTTTGAATCTTTTCTAGGACCAAGTTCTTCCTTCCATGTGTAATTCAAAAGGGCCCAGCATCGAGCAGTGTGATTGGCTGGTGGCTCTGTCCCTGTCAGTGACTGAAATGCCATCTCCCTTTTCTGCCTGTGTCCTCTGCCTACCTTCCCAACTCAGGCCAAAAGCTCAGAGCTCTTCCAGGTTCCAGAGGTCATATCCTGAACCAGGCCTGCCCCTTGGATAACATGCAAGCAGGAGCAGGATGATGGAAATTTGTGCCATCCCCAGCAGCAACCAAGGGAGTCCCCAGGCTGAGCGCTTGTGGGGAGAGGGCTTTGCTTTAGTGCAACATTTGTTGGCTCTTTTTTTCTTCTAATGTTCAATCTGTCAAAAAAGTATGTTTTCTGAGTTGGGATGTTTGTTTTGGATTGTTGTTCTTTGAAACAACATTGAAGAGGTGGAAATGCCTGTTCCTCACAGCCGGGATAGTGGGTGTGGGGTAGGGGTGTGGGCTGTAGGCACCCCGGCTTCCCTGAAGGCATTTCTGACTGTGCTCATGGAGGCAAATGTCTCTGTGCTGAAGAGATTCAGGGCTCAAAGCACACCCTTTAGAGCTGCCCTTTCATCTGGACTTCTTCCAGGGTGATAGGGGGTCATGGTCTAGGACAGAATGGACCATCCAGAGGTTATTGCCTATCCCAAATCTACCCAACCTCTGCAGTGAAGCCTGGTTTGGAGGGGAGAGGCTAGAAATGCAGGACACCTATAGAGTTGTGCCTCTGCCTCAGCATTGTTTCTCCTGGTTGGAGCATTTTGTGATTCTCCTACTTTGACTGGCAACTGGGTTTAATGACACTTTGTGTCATCAGTTGTGAACAGATCACTGACAAGCCCAGGTTGAGGAGAAAATAAAAAATAAAACCTGGGCCCGGAGAAATAGCACAGCGGTGTTTGCCTTGCAAGCAGCCGATCCAGGACCAAAGGTGGTTGGTTAGAATCCCGATGTCCCATATGGTCCCCCGTGCCTGCCAGGAGCTATTTCTGAACAGACAGCCAGGAGTAACCCCTGAGCACCGCCGGGTGTGGCCCAAAAACCAAAATAAAATAAAATAAAACCTCTTGTCAATGGTAAATGCACCCCAAAAAGCAAAGGGCAAGAGTGTCTCTGCTGAAATATTGGGTTCTTCTCTGAAGAAAGCCCCTGGAACGTGTCATGACACCCTTCTTCCTGCCTGCTCCGTTCTGAGACCTCTGGAATCCCTCCTCATGATCCTGAGGGTGCCCTTCACATGGCCTTGGAGACTCAGGAAGTAACAGGATTAAGCATGTGCCCCCATCCCTGTGAAGGCTGGGGAGGTGAGGCCTCATAGACTATGGCCCCCTAGATGAGCAGATGCTTGACCCAAAGGGCCCACAGTAATCAGTGCATATGTCGGTGGTGAGGTAGACTGGTCCCCTGAGATGGCACCTATATTTGGGCTTCTTTGAGGCTCTGGAAATGAGCACCACAGCACACAGCCTTAGAGGTAGGGCCTCCCTCGCACAAGGACAAGTGCATGAAGCACCCTTCCTTCCTTCCTTCCTTCCTTCCTTCCTTCCTTCCTTCCTTCCTTCCTTCCTTCCTTCCTTCCTTCCTTCCTTCCTTCCTTCCTTCCTTCCTTCCTTTCTTTCTTTGTGGTTTTTAGTCGCATCTGGCAGCATTCAGGGGATACTCCTGGCTCTACACTCAGAAATCACTCCTGGCAGGCTCGGGGACCATACGGGATGCCAAGAATCAAACTGGGGTCCATCCTGTGTTGGCCAAGTGCAAGGCAAACAAACACCCTGCCCCTGTGCTATCTCTTTGGTCTGAGTTGACAGGTTTTTATTTTTGCTTGAATGTTAAAATGTTTGCTTTAATGTTAAAATGTTATTTTAGATTCTGAGATTGGATATCCAGTTGCCTTTGAGATTTGAACTTTCAGCTTTCCCTGCCTCGGTTTGCTCATCTGTAAAATGGGAAGAATAATGGTCCTTACCTGATCATTTTGTTGAGTTAATATTTGATAAGAACTTGGAAGAGCTCCTGGGGCACAGTAACTGCTACATAAGCATTTGTGATCGGTACTAATGGCATCATCATTTAATTAAGTGCCCTGAGTCTGCCATGCCCTCTTGTTACTCAGGCTTAAATAATAAGCCTATGTGCTTTAATGCCTTTGGAGCCAAAAATAGAGAGGAAAGAACCCTAGAATGGTTGGTTTGAAGTTTCAATAATTTATCAATAATTGAGAGCCAGATTTCCTGTGGGAAATGTTAGTTCTTAGGCTTACAAAGTACCTTGGTTGTAAATACCCATAAAAATGACAATTTCTTGGGCATATTTATTCTTAAGCAGGTCAAAAGATATTAGTTCATCCGGCAGTGTAAATCTGCCAGCCCCCAAAACTCCTGTTTGCTCTCAGCTGGTCTCTTTACTGAGCCTGTGGAAGAAGGACCCCCAGCAGGGTGGAAGACATGGACAGCAGGTGGACCTTCCCAGGACACAGGCAGAATTCAGACAGGGCAGCCTGAATCCCATCAGAAACCCTCCACTCAGAACAGACCCCACAACAGAAGACAAAAGAGGCCCTCCTGGCTACTCACTACAGGCCCGGTTCAGGTGATGTGAGGAGCTGCAGTCTGTCTGTCATGAGAGCCCTTTTTGGACTCAGTCCTCTGCCTGAGCATTCTGGCCCTGGCTCCCCAACACCCCCACATGTGAAGAATGTTCCTTCCACCCGCCAGATCTTCTGTGTGCATTGTTGCTTCCAGAGCTTTGCCCAGCTGCTCACTCTGCCGAGGTTTTCTCCTCTTAAGCTACTCTCTAGCCCCCATCCAGGCTCTGCTCACTCCCTCCACTCTGAACTGAGTATCACTGACATTGATGGCTCCCTTCTTTCCTATTCTGTGCACAGGAAAGATGTCAGCTTCTGAGGCTTAGTTTTCAGAGCACCTACAATGGAGCCATGACAAATACAGCCTATCACCCTATCAACGCTTCTATTTTATTTTATTTTATTTTACTTTTGGGTTGGGGGCCACACCTGGCAGTGCTCAGGGGTTACTTCTGGCTCTGTGCTTAGAAATCACTCCTGGCAGGTTCAGGGACCATATGGGATGCCAGGGATGGAACCCAGATCTATCCTGGGTTGGCCGCATGCAAGGCAAATGCCCTACCTCTGTGCTATTTCTCCGGCCCCTCAACACGTTTTATTTGGCTTCTTAACAGAACCAGAAAAAGGGTAATGGTAGATGTCCTGACACCCAACCTTGTTTATACTCATTTTGCAGATGCAGAAACTAACATTTTGTGGCCATGTATTAGCAATCACAGAGCTGGCATGGAAATCTGGACTCCATCTTGTCCAGTCTGATAGTTTAAATCAGCTGCTTGATGTTAAACTGTAAAAGAGAGTATACTGCTCATAAGATCCTGGAAGGGAAGATCTCTAGTTAGAAAAAACAGGGTTTGGGCTCTAATTTCTTTTTTGTGGGGGGAAGTTTGGGTTTTGGGTCACACCCAGCAGCGCTCAGGGATTTACTCCTGGCTCTACATTTAGAAATCGCTCCTAGCAGGCTCGGGAAACCATATGAAATGCCGGGGTTCAAACCACCGTCCTTCTGCATGCAAGGCAAATGCCTTACCTCCATAAAATTTCTCTGGCCCCTTGGGCTCTAATTTTGATTCTCTATTTGAGTGTAAACATTGCTCCTAAGATTCTGGACCAATGGCCCCGGAGAGATAGCACAGTGGCGTTTGCCTTGCAAACAGCTGATCTAGGACCAAAGGTGGTTGGTTCGAATCCCAATGTCCCATATGGTCCCCCGTGCCTGCCAGGAGCTATTTCTGAGCAGACAGCCAGGGGTCACCCCTGAGCACCGTGTGTGCACCCTGAGCTGGGTGTGGCCCAAAAACAAAACAAAAAAAGATTCTGGACCAATGTCTCTATAGATTGACTTTTGCTTCAGGAAATAATTAAATTTATGAAATTCAGCCATCTTGTAAGTGTCTGTAAGTACAAATGCAAAGATGCACATACACTATTGGTATTTACTAAGAACTCAAATATGGGGATGTTTAGGAAACAAGTTTGCAAGTGAACAAGAATGCAGCGTTGTTTAGGTGACCTGAGGGAAGCTGGATTCTCTGGACCTCAGATTTTCCTGGAACCACCCTCTTCCCCAGGTAAACACTTCCCACTTCCGTTTGCCAGATTACTGATGATTCGTGACTCTATCGCACAGAGACACTCTGAGTTTTTATTCCAAACATTTAACTTGCAGAGGTGACAGAAAGGCTATAGATTTCCCCCCAAATATCCATTTGCCTTACCATTTATCTACTTTGATCTGAAATACAGAACATGATGGGTGCCCTAGGTAAATCAAGCATTTCCTGTCTTCCAAATGGGCTTGCAAACGCTTATTTCATGCCATCACCATTTTTCTGTTTCTAGCAGTAAATCAAAAAAGTATCGCCCATTCATCCACTTTAAAAGTAATGCCTTTCTTATGCATAATTACACATACCCAGTGGAAATCTCTGTGTGTGCACTGTAAATCTGCCCCTTTAAAAGGTTTCCCGTTAAGTACATTGGTGACATAAATTGGTGTAGAGCAAATTTATTTATTTAATTGGTTTATTCTTTAAACTGGTCTGATAACTATTACTGGTCACTGTTTGGTTTGGAGAGGAAGGAGGGAGTTCTTATTAATGTATCTGATTTATTTCTATGGCAGATATTTATGTAAAGGGGTTACTTTGGAAATAAGAGTGAATGTAATTTACTGATTTAACAGGGTTTTTTTCTTAATTGGCCTTTAGGTGATCTATACAGTGTCTCTTAAACCAGGAGTCTCTTAAAAGAATGAAATAAAAAATGGAGGTAGAGGAGATAGGGGGCGAAAATTTGGAAGGCTGCAATTCGACAAAACATTTTAAATCCTAAATTAAGGAGCATAAACCACAAAACTAAAGTGATTAGGAAAAGAGGGAGGGAAAGAAAGAGAAAGAAAGAGCAAGATGAAAGGAGAAAAGGATAGAAAGGAAGGAAGGAGGAAAGGATGAAGGAAAAAAAAAGACAAAGAGTTTTTCTCGATAATAACATCCTCAAAATGTTTTGGCAAACTGAAGATAAAAGAGAATTTGCTAATCAGGCCCGTGTAAACTTGTTCGCTTTTGTAAATCTTGTTTGTAGCTCCTGATGGTGTTGGAGTAAAAGCAGACAGGCCCAGCTGGTGGAGGCAAAGGAGAGAAAATCTGAATTTTTAGCAGTTCAAGTTTATTTTTAGGCATTTAAGAGTATCTTTAGCTTCTCATTAAATGAGTCCATCAGAAGCAGTATATGAAATACTCTGCATGTAAAACTACAAATTAGAAACCAAAAAGCCCTTGGCCGCATTGTGCATTGCAGATTCTCCCCCCCCCCCACTGGGCACAGTCCAAGCACATGTCCCCTTGACCTCAGGCTACATTCGCTTGCTCAGTGGTCACAGGGGACAGAATCCTAAACACACAGCGCCTGGTTCTTCCACACTTTGATTGAGGGGCAGTGAGCCTGGACTGGATGAGATGGACCTTGAAACTGGGATCTCTGTGTGGGGGACCAGCCAGGACTGAGAACTGTGTGGATGATTAGGACTTGAAAGGTTACTTGCAAGGAAGCAGGCAAGGCTGGGATATCAGAAAAGAGATTTTCTATGCAAGGGAGGAGGATAGATTTCAGTAAAACTTTCTTTAGATTCTGAGGTCCTGGGTTAGCCATTAGATGTGATAGATGATTTTGCCAATCCACCTGTTGAACCAGCCTGTCCCTCTAAAACTCAGAGGTACTTTAGAACCTATGCCCCAAAGAACTTAGCCCTTCACAGACTCTGAGAAAAGCAAAGCAGAGCTAAGCCCACACTCTCATTGACTAGTCACATCAGCAGATTCTTCTACAAGAAGTAAACATTTAAGTATGTGACAGGCTCCTTTGCTGCCTTTAGAGGGGACACACCTCTTCTCAGTTGTGCTCTATCCCTGCCTTGAATGTGGGCTCCATATCCTGTGGGAGATGACATGCCCATGGTAACCAAATGGGTAAATGTGTCTGCCACATCAGTTGCTTCCAGGGCTAGGAAGCCTCATTCACACTTCTCTCTTATGACTTTGAGTCCTAACCCAGAGAAGTCACTCCAGATGCCTGGTTGAATTTTGAAAGACATCACACTTTACATATGCCATGGGACTGGCTAATGGCTATGGGAGACTGTCTCAAAGGCTACTAGATCTTCTAGATCCTAGTTCCTTGGATGCTGCTCACCAGGACCAGCTCTACCTCTCTTGTAGAAAGTGCCTGCTGACACCATGTATCTTGACTGCAACCATTGCTGAAAAAAAAAAATCCCCAGGACTAGGAGGATCCTGAACCTGGAGATTACAATCTGTTCACACAGCCATGATTCCCAAATCCTTCCTAGCCTGCTGCAGATGTCACGGAGCTCACACTACCTAGGGCTGCACCAGCCAGGGCCAAAATGATGGGAGTCTAAGCATTTTCAGAAGGTAGTTTTCACCTCTCTATATATCCACCATCTATCTGTTTATCATAGACCTACATACATATATGTACATATATGTATATCTATCCATCTTCTGTGTATTTATGATCTTTCAATAACCTTTCTATTGATCTATTATCCTCCTTATATGTCATCTTTATATGTATGTTATTTGTTGCCTACCTACTTGTGTTTCCCCATCCACTCATCTATTCATCCATCCACCCACCCATCCATCTATCCATTCATCCACCCACACATCCATCCATTCATCCACCCATCCATCTACCCATTCATCTATTCACCCATTCATTTATTCACCCATTTATCTATTCATCCATCTATCCACTCACCTATTAGTCTATCCATCTATCGATTCACCATTCATCTAGCCATCCATCCATTCATCCTTCTATCTGTCCATCCAATTCTCTCTGAGAACTCTGAGAAACTCTGAGAAATCTGAGAGCTCCTTGGCCAAGAGTGGTCAGCAAGCACGAATAAGAGCAGCTCTTCCAGGTTTCCAGCTGCCACTGATACCCACCTTTCAGTCATGCATCCTCAACCCTACACCTTTGTTCTGGCTTCTCCTTCTGCTGGCCAGTTTCCCTCAGACCCTTTCCTGTCTCTTTCTTGACATTGGGGGCTTAGCATAGTCAATACTTCCATTAGACACCTTCCTGACTTTCTTTTCTAAAGCACCCTGCTTTCCTAGCCTCTTCCTTGCTTGGTTTCCTTTGTGTCATTTCCAAACTTCTGGCCACCTCCCTGGAGTAAAACACAGCCTCTGTGGTGCAGGAGAAACTGTGGTGAGGAGAACAGGGCAGCTGCCATGACAGGTCACTGGCTGACTGGCAAAGAAGACTCTACCTGAGATGGCCTTGCCAAGTATTCAACTGAGATGGAAACTGGGGCTTCTGACCAAGAGAAACTGAACAGTCACTAAGAGAGTGGCTGCTCCTTTCCTTGCCCCAAATTAAAAAAAAAAAGATTTAAATAAGTTATCAGCAAATTAATTTTTGTTTTCCTTTACGTTTTGATGCCATATCTGATAGTACTTAGGGATTAATCTGCATTTAGGAGTCACTCTTTTTTTTTTGTTTTTGTTTTTGGGCCACACCCGGCGTTGCTCAGAAGTGACTCCTGGCTGTCTGCTCAGAAACAGCTCCTGGCAGGCACGGGGGACCATATGGGACACCGGGATTCGAACCAACCACCTTTGGTCCTGGATCGGCTGCTTGCAAGGCAAACACCGCTGTGCTAGCTCTCCGGGCCCTAGGAGTCACTCTTGATGGGACTCAGGGGATGGATTGCATACAAGGCAAGCATCCAACCCATTCTATTATCTCTGGACCCCAAGAGGGATTTAAAAAAAAAAGCAACATTGGTTTTCTGGCTGTAACTGATCTCTTCCTCACACACCTTCACCCATGATATCAGGTTGTATGGGGGCTGCAGACTTGGGAGATACTGTGCCCTGAGCCTGTGAATCCCCTCCTTGGTGTTCTCTGATATGTTTGTCAGCTGGATCTGCAGCGACCCTGGGGAGGTGCCTTGTATGAGGCCCCAGCAATTAGGCCAGGAAGATCGGTGTCAATTTGCTCTATAGCAGCAAGTACATCTTTGTCTGGGTGAACTCATCTTTATACTCTGGAGCTGTGGAAGGTAAAAGCATTTTAAGCTGCAAATATTGTTATTCATAAGAGGTTGGCAAATATTTTCCGATTAAGCTAACTGCCAAGCTCTGGAATTCTGACAGCGAAGGTTTCCACACCTGCCATCACTCTTCTCGCCTCTCTTCTGAGGCTACTCTATCCTTGTGAGCCAGATCTCCTGGCTTCTCATCCTGCAGAAATCTCCTTGTCTATTTCCTTCCTGGGGAGACTCAACTCTTTAGCTTTTGGAAAAACGATTAATTTTTTTCACTAATGCCACACCAAGCAGAGCATTGGGGCCTTATGGTGTCAGAAATTGAACTCAGGGCCTAGCATTTGCTCTACCACCTTGAACAATTTGATCAGCCCTCACACTCAGCTCTTAACCAGTAGAAGAGGATGCTGGAGAGGCTGGGGGAATTTAGGAAAAAGAATTGGTAAAGGGAGGCTCACTGTGGATGGAGGAATAATGAGAAGATCTGCCCAGGATGGATGAAGAATGGATCAACAGCTAGTAGGAGGATAATGATGGTTTAGAGTTGACAACTCTTGTCTCCTTCACAGATGTGGCCAGCACAGAGGGCCTTTTGCTCTGGGGGAATAAATGAGTAGTCAGTATGGGGAGAACTTATGGATAACCATAGACTAGCTAGACTTCAGCTTCAGACTCCCTCATTCCTGACTGCTTTCCATTCTCTCTCCCTTCCTTGACCAGAGATATGATGACTGGAGTTCTAGAGCCTGATCCTCTCCCACAGGAGCCCCTTCTCCTGCAGTCTTCTACAGTCATCCTTGCCAGAACAGTTCAATCTCCTCCATGAATCCGATCCAAAAGTCATCCAGAGGCTTCTTCCCTTCTACCCTGTCTTAACTCACCATCAAATGCCCCTCACAACCCCAACTGCTCCTCTCTGGGCCCAGCCCTTCTGCTCACTTTCTCTGCCTTCCAAAGCCTCCTGTTCAGGTCAGAAACCACAGACAGTTGGCTCTCCAGGGGCCGGGAACTAAAAGTCTGGGTTCAGTTTGCAGATACCACCACCAGGATCTTCATAGAGGAGAGAGAGAAAGAGAGAGAGAGAGAGAGAGAGAGAGAGAGAGAGAGAGAGAGAGAGCGAGAGAGAGAGAGAGAGAGAGAGGCTAGAGGAAAAAAACTGGGACATTAATAGCAGGAAGTTTGTACTGGTGAAGATGAAGAGAAGGTATTGGGATATTGTATAACATTTCATGGCATTGCATCTTCAATCATGAACAACTTTGTAACTGTTATTTCACAGTGATTCAATAAAAATTTATTATTAAAATAAAGAAAACAAGCAAGCAAACAAAAACCAAAGAAACACCACACCCCTTTTACTTCTTAAATTCCTTTTCTTGTTATTGTTTTATTTTGGGGGGCCACATCCAGCGGCACTCAGGGGTTACTCCTGATTCTGTGTTCAGAAATTGCTCCTGGAAATCTCGGGGGACCATATGGGATGCCGGGGATTGAACCCATCTTATGTCATCACATGCAAGGCGGATGCCCTACCACTGTGCTACTACTCTGGCCCTGTTAAATTTCTTTATTTCCCTTTTCTGTAAGTCTCCCAGACAGAGTCAGAGACAGAGAGACATAAAGAAACAGAATGTGTAAGAACGTTCCAGCCTCACCTCTTCCTCAAGGTTTTGACCTCAACTCTTCCCCGATACATTTTTTTTGTTTGTTTTTGTTTTCGGGTCGCACCCAGCAGCGCCCAAGTTTTACTCCTGGCTCTGCGCTCAGAAATCGCTCCTGACAGGCTCGGGGACCATATGGGATGCCAACATTCGAACCACCATCCTTCTGTGTCTAAGCCCCACTGCTGTGCTATCTCTCCGCCTCCCCCAAATACATTTTTAATAGATATCATATAACTTTAGTCACTGGGACTTTAACTTATAAATTTGGGAGAAATACAACCATTGGCTTTATCTATACCTATATCCCACAGTGAAACCCCCTTTCCATCTCTGCTTCTCTCAGATGGGCCAAATTTTAAGTCAAACTGATTCAGTTTTCAAATGACATTGTCCTCATGCCTTCCCATAGCATTTAGGAAAAAGCCTGAGCCCAACCCCAATCTTCCTCTCAAACCTGCTCAACCAGCACTTTCACAAGTGTGTGTAAGAGCTCCCTCTGCAGGCCTTTTCATTTGTTGAAATGTATTTTTATTACATTTCTGTTTGTTTTTGGAGAGATAGTACAGGAGGTAAAGTGTTTGTGTTGTGCAAGCTGCTGGCCCTAGTTTGATCCCTGGAAGTGCAAATGGTCCCCCAGACACTAGCAGAAGTGTAATCCCTGAGCATTGCCAGGTGTGGCCCCCTAACCAATTTTAAAAAGTAATATAATGTAAATGTTTCTGCTTTGGGATTACACCTGGTGGTCTTTGAGGGCTACTTCTCTGTACTGTACTCGAGGGCCATTCCTGGAGGTTCTCAGGGAGCAATATATTACAGGATTGAACCGGGGACTGTGCATGCAAAACCTGCATTTCAGTCCTTTGAACTATCTCCCCAGCCATCAACTTCTTTCTTTCTTCCTTCCTTCCTTCCTTCCTTCCTTCCTTCCTTCCTTCCTTCCTTCCTTCCTTCCTTCCTTCCTTCCTTCCTTCCTTCCTTCCTTCCTTCCTTTCTTTCTTTCTTCTTTCTTTCTTTTTCTTCCTTCCTTCCTTCTTCCTTCCTTTCTTCCTTCCTTCCTTTCTTTTCTTTCTTTCTTTCTTTCTTTCTTTCTTTCTTTCTTTCTTTCTTTCTTTCTTTCTTTCTTTCTTTCTTTCTTTCTTTCTTTCTTTCTTTCTTTCTTTCTCTTTCTTTTTTTCTTTCTTCCTTCCTTCCTTCCTTCCTTCCTTCCTTCCTTCCTTCCTTCCTTTCTTTCTTTCTTTCTTTCTTTCTTGGGTTTTTTTTTTGGAGGGGGGGTCATACCTGGCAGCACTCAGGGGTTACTCCTGGCTCCACGCTCAGAAATAGCTCCTGGCAGGCCCAGGGGACCATATGGGATGCCGGGATTCGAACCAATGACCTTCTGCATACAAGGCAAATGCCTTACCTCCCTGCTATCTCTCCAGCCCCCATCTTTCTTTATTATTCTATTCAATCAAGTAGCTGGGAAGTTTCTGTCACCCATTGTATATATAGCACAAGTGGGTTTTCAAGGACAGGTCTACTCAACTAGGTTTTAAGATGGTCAGGATTGTAGCCCAGTAGCCCTTAAAAATATCCAGAACTGGGGCCGGAGAGATAGCATGGAGTAAGGTGTTTGCCTTGCATGCAGAAGGACAGTGGTTCGAATCCCGGCATCCCATATGGTCCCCCTTGCCTGCCAGGAGCGATTTCTGAGCATAGAGCCAGGAGTGACCCCTGAGAGCTGCCGGGTGTGACCCAAAAAAACAAAAATAAAATAAAATAAAAATGTCCAGAACCGGGGCCAGGAAGGTGGCGCTAGAAGTAAGGTGTCTGCCTTGCAAGCACTAGCATAGGACGGACCACGGTTCGATCTCCCAGCGTCCCATATGGTCCCCCCAAGCCAGGGGTGATTTCTGAGCACATAGCCAGGAGTAACCCCTGAGGGTCAAACGGGTGTGGCCCAAAAACCAAAAAAAAAAAAATGTCCAGAACCCTCATCACCACTCCCTTTAGCTCTAGAGATGAAGGGAAGGAAGGGAGAAATTTCTTTCCTCTTGAGTAAATCATATCTACATAAAATAGGATTCTGCAGAAAGAGGAAGCCAGCACCCCATTTCCAGCTAGGTGCTGGCTGAACTGAGCTTAGTCTCTGTGGCCCAGCACATAAAGTTAGCTGGAGAATCCTCATGGTTGGCATGTGCTCCTGGGATCATGTGCTCACAATAACAGGCAATAGTCTTTGATTTAAGAGTAGAAAATATTGGGTGTTTGGATCTAGGAGGTGAGGAATGACCACAGGGAAGAGTCTGGAAGAATGACACACACCCACATATCCCTGCAAATGAATATCTTCCAGGGAAAGGGATGTGGATGGTGAGAGAGGATGTGCGGGTGAGAAGATGACTCTTGGCTCTGTAGCTCTGAATGACAGTTTGTGAATCTAAAGTTCAGAGCTTGACATCTCTCCCTACCCCAACGCTGGTATCTGTATAGTCCTAGTAGCTTACTGTCTAGGACTCCCAGTGCTACAAGTGATTTCCATTGGCACCAGAGATGATTGCATGAGCACTATAGAACAAGGGTGAAGGGTAAATCTCTGTGAGCACAACTAAGAGAAGTGAGAATAGGAAATGAGAGCCCCGAAGAGCACTTATTTGAGCCAAGCAATAAACCACTGGCCAATATTCAACCAGCAGATCCTTGAGCACAACTAATGGAGGAAACAGTTACTAGTCCTTAACAGAATCTTTCTTTCCCATAGCATAGTCCATTGAAGATACCCTACTCTATAGGCATGGGAGTGAAACAATAATAATCTACACACACACTCTTTTTTTTAACAGCAAAGGAGAAGCTCTCTGATAGCAAAGGCCACAGAAGGACTGATTCAAACAGAGGCAGATAGCCTAATCATCAGAAGGGCCTATTTCATGAATGTGAAGGTGAAATCTTGAAACTAAGCGTCCTATATAGTTAGCTGCTGTCTTTTGTATCATACATAAGCATTTATATATTGCATATAAGTAAACCTACTTATTTGTATACATTATATTTATATTACATGTGCTCTATATCATGTGTTGGTTACTGAAATTCATCGGCCTGGGAAATAAAAAGTGGGAGTTAGATTGGTTTCTCTCACCATTCTTCATTTGTGAAATATCTTTCTTGTCCCATAGCCCTGGGATAGGTGAAACAAAATTGGTTATCTTGATTCTTTTATTTGGGAGTGGTGTTTGGGTCACACCTGGCAGTGCTCAGAGGTTACTCCTGGCTCTATCCTCAGGAATTCCTCCTGGTAGTGTTGGAGGACCATATGGGATGCGAGGGATCGAACCCAGATTGGCCAAGTGCAAGGCAAATGCCCTACCTGCTTTGTTATGGCTCTGGTCACCCATCTTGGTTATTGATGGGAGTAAATGGGGTGGATTTGTCCATTAGGGTACATTGCAAATTCCACTAAATTAAAAAATACAACATATGTATAATGGTAGATTAGAGGCAAAAAAAAAAAAAAGGCCTGGTTAAGATAAAGAATGAAACAGAATGTCCTACTTTACAGTAGATTAACTTAAAATATTTTGAGGACATAAATACGTGAATTAAACCCATAAAATTCTTTAAAAAACATAGGAGTAAATCTTCATAATCCTGCATTTGGCAATAGGTTCTTAAACATAACATTGAAAGCTATCTCTGGGGCCGGGCGGTGGCGCTAAAGGTAAGGTAGCCTTGCCTGCGCTAACCTTGGACGGACCGCGGTTCGATCCCCCGGTGTCCCATATGGTCCCCCAAGCCAGGAGCAACTTCTGAGCACATAGCCAGGAGTAACCCCTGAGCGTTACTGGGTGTGGCCCAAAAAAAAAAAAAAAAAAAAAAAAAAAAAAAAAAGAAAGCTATCTCTAAGGAAAAAATAGATAAATTGGAGTTCAGCAAAATTAAAAATATCTTCATCAAGGGACATTATCAGGCAAATGGAAAAATAATCTATGGAATGGAGAAAATGTTTTTAAATTATAAATCAAATAAAATTGAATTTGTGGACTGGAGAGACCGCTCATAGCTCAAAGGATTGACCTTATGCTTTGCATCCATGATACTTGAGTTCAGTACCTGGCACATAGTCCACCAGCACAGACCCAGGAGTTGATTTCAAATAAAGCAAAAGAAACAATGAAAAAAGGATTAAAAAGTTTAGGGTCTCTGGGTGATAATAGAGGACTTAGGGTGCATGCCTTGCATGCTCCCAACTTGCATTCAATTCCTAGCACCACATGTTTTAGCTATTGAGGTCCCCAGAGCACTATTGGGTGTGGCCCTGGTATCTCCCATTACCACCAGGTGGCTCTGGTATCTGAAGTATGACAGAATAAGATGCTCTGAGATGGGCCAGATCATTAAGAACCAGATGCTGAGATGTAGCATCTCATCGTCAGTTTTTTTCATTGACTTAAACTCCCAGTTGACTGAGAATCACTCATGGTACCCTAGACCTCCTGAGTGTCACCCTGAAGCCCCACTTCTAATTTGATTCTTGTGTGGCAAGCCCACGAATCAAACCTGGCTTTACACATGCAAAGCAAGTGCTCAACCACTGAGCCATATTTTTGGGCCCCCTACAAGAGAATAATGAGAATATGTGAAAACTCCTATGATCCAACAACAAAGTAGAAATTTCACCAAAAATAGGGGCTGGTGAGGTGGCGCTAGAAGTAAGGAGTCTGCCTTGCAAGCCCTAGCCAAGGAAGAACCACGGTTCGATCCCTCAGCGTCCCATATGGTCCACCCAAGCCAGGGGCAATTTCTGAGCACTTAGCCAGGAGTAACTCCTGAGCATCAAATGGGTGTGGCCCGAAAAAACAAAAACAAAACAAAAATATTTTTCACCAAAAATAGCCAAGGAACTTGAATAGAATATTTAAAGAAGGGCCGGGTAGGTGGCGCTGGAGGTAAGGTGTCTGCCTTGCAAGCGCTAGCCAAGGAAGGACCGCGGTTCGATCCCCTGGCGTCCCATATGGTCCCCCCAAGCCAGGGGCGATTTCTGAGCACATAGCCAGGAGTAACCCCTGAGCATCAAACGGGTGTGGCCCAAAAACCCAAAAAAAAAAAGAATATTTAAAGAAGCTACACAAAATGGATAATAAGCATATTAAGATAAACTCAGTAATATTAACCATGGGGGAAAGTCAGATCAAAACCATAGTAAATATTACTTTCACTCATAAGATGGCTATAATTGAAAAACTGAATGTTGAAGATGTAGAAATATTGAAATCCTGTGTAATACACAGGATGGTAATACAAAATGGGCCAGTTCTGAGAGTATATAGTTCAGTGGTATTGCTAACACTTGCTTTGTATGTGTGAGATCTTTTTTTTTCTTTTCTTTTCTTTTTTTTTTGTTTTTTTGTTTTTTTGTTTTTTTGTTTTTTTTTTTTTTTTTTTGGGCCACACTCGGCGGTGCTCAGAGGTTACTCCTGGCTGTCTGCTCAGAAACAGCTCCTGGCAGGCCCGGGGGACCATATGGGACACCGGGATTCGAACCAACCACCTTAGGTCCTGGATCGGCTGCTTGCAAGGCAAACGCCACTGTGCTATCTCTCCAGGCCCATGTGTGAGGTCTTGATCTCCAGCACTACAAAAAAACAAAAGAAGCCATTTCCCAGACATTTTGAGGGCTCGAGAGTTAGCTTAGAGATCTGGATCAGGGGCTGGAGAGATGGCATGGAGGTTAGGCATTAGTTTGCCTTTCATGCAGTAGGACGGTAGTTCAAATCCAGGCATCCCATATGGTCCCTTGAGCCTGCCAGGAGCGATTTTTGAGAGTAGAACCAGGAGGAACCCCTGAACACTGCCGGGTATGACCCAAAACAAACAAAAGTAAATAAATAAATAAATAAAGATCTGGATCATTTGCTTTGCATCTTGGAGCCCTAGATTTGGCCCAGAATAGTTCCTTGAGCATCACTGGAAGTAGCATCCAAAAATTACAGTGAGTGGCCAAAATGAATAAATAAATTAAATGGTGCAGCCATCATAGTAAACGGCAATTTAATTTTTTATTTATATATTTTTATTTTGGCACCTTGAATAACAGATTTTTATGATTGAGTTTCAGGCATACATTGTTCTATCACCTGGACTGGAACAATCACACAGCGGGTAGGATGCAGCCACCCGGGACTACCCAGGTTTAATCCTTGGCATCCCATATGGTCCCCCGAGCCTGCCAAGAGTAATTTCTGCTCACAGAGCCAGGTGTAATCCCTGAGAGCCGCCTGGTGTGCCCCCCCCCCATAAAAATAACATTCCAACACCCTTGTGTTGACATCTCTTCACCAGTGTCCACTTCCCTTCACCAATATACACTGCTTTACTCTTATTCAGCAATCTGTCTCCATGGTAGCCACTTAAAATTTTGTTTTGGGCACTGTGGAATTACAATGCTGTTACTGATAGGTTTTCATGTACATTACCATCTTTCAGCACCCACTTTCCTCTGGAATGACCACTATTTTCCACCATTGTTGTAGCGTTCCCTTCCGTAACTAGGCAGAGATCATGCTCTTCCAATTGATTGCTTGTACAGCATGTTTAACATGGCCTGGAGAGCAAAGAAAGCCTATTTTGTACACATATCACATGTGAAAATGAAAGTTTTGGTTAACATTCCTCAAGAACTCTCCGCCAAAGGAGGCGGGACAGGAAGTTCTGAGAGCCCCTTCCATAAACTCAGAAGTCCCCAAAGATTAAGTCGTGGTTGCTTGCAGCAGCATCCAGCTAGCCTTGCTAGACATCCTTGTATTAGCTTTTCCTCCTCTGATGCTCATCCTTTTTCTCACCCTCAAAGAAACTCTTCCTGTCAAAGTCCCTCTATAGGGCTCTTCTCTAGTAAAGGACTGCTGTTAAGAGTGTTAAATTGACTACCCCCAAAAAGGACTGAAATAGATGGCAGATTTCTGCTTGTGTTAAGTTAAAGGGGGATAAGAATACAAAGTACTTAAAATTATTTTTTGTTCGTTTTGATTTTGGGGTCATATCTGGCTGTATTCAGGGCTTCCTCCTGGCTCTCAGCTCAGGGATCATTCTTGGTGGTCTTGGGGGACCATTAGGATTCCAGAGATCTAAACCAGGTCAGTAGCATGCAAAACAAGAGCCTTATCTACTGTGCTATTTCTCTGGCCCCAGTACTTAAAATTCTTGGTTGGTGCTTATATAGAAGTTTGGGCTCTTCAGTCAATTTGATAAATGTATATCCATATGACTGCAGGGTACATTTATCAAATTGGCTGTCTATGATAGAACTTCATCATAGCAAAGATGTGAGTCATTTTCAAAGTACCGTTCTTGCAAACTGTATTGTAGTTTATTGGATTAAAATGCAAAGCTGCCTTTCGGCCAGGCTTCAAACCCGCTCCTGGATTTTCTGATCTCTGGCACCCCCTTGTGGCATCTTCTATTCATGTCTTGAAGATGTTTAGCAGCAAAGTTCAACATCACAGGTAGGATAGAAAGAAATGTGTTAAGGGAAGAGTTTCTTCTAACTCTTTTTCTTTTTCTTAATAGTTTCCCAGTGGTATTATTATTTTATTTAAATATTTTCTATGATTTCATTTCTTTTTTATAGTTAAAAAGTTGTTCGTGGTTGAGTTTTAATTCTTTTCCCCCCATAACTAAAAAGTTGCTCATGTTTGAGTTTCAGTTACACAATGTACAACACCCCTCACCTATGCACAATTCCCTACACCAATGTCCATAGTTTCCCTCCCGACCTCCTTTCTGTCCTCTTTATGACAGACTTTTTCTTCTCTTTCTCTCTTCCTTATTTTCCTTTTAGACGTTGTGGTTTGCAATACTGTTACTGACGGTGTATAATACATATCACTTTATCTCATTTCAGCATCCACTTCTTGTTCAGAGTGATCACTTTCAATTATCATAGTCATAGTGCTACCTTCTTTGCTGTAATTGTATTCCCCCATTATTTGTGGCAAGCTTCCTACCATGGATGGTCCTCCTAGTTATTGCCATACTATCCACAAATAAGTATGATTATTCTATGTTTACCCCTCTTCCTCATTTCGCTCAGCATAATAATATCCATATCCATCCATATATAAGCAAATTTCTTGACTTCAATTTTCCTAACAGCTGCAGAGTATTCCACTGTGTAGAAATACCACAGTTTCTTTATCCACTTATCTGTTCTCAGGTACATGGATTTTTTCCAGATTCTTGCTATTGTAAATAGTGGTGCATTGAACATAGGAATACAGAGAGTTTTTCTGCATTGTTTTTGGATCTTAGGGTACATTCCCAGGAGTGGTATTGCTGGGTCATAAGAAGCTCGATTTCTAGGTGGTTTTTATTTTTTTTTGAGGA
Organism: Suncus etruscus; assembly: GCF_024139225.1. Taxonomy (NCBI): domain Eukaryota; kingdom Metazoa; phylum Chordata; class Mammalia; order Eulipotyphla; family Soricidae; genus Suncus; species Suncus etruscus. The sequence goes on along the minus strand of NC_064861.1, from coordinate 75,725,375 downwards.
ATAACCATATTGTTTTCCAAAAAGAACCAGTGGACATTTCAACCAGAAGTAAATGAAAATTTATTTTCTTTTTTTTTTTTTTGTTTTCGTTTTTGTTTTTGTTTTTGGGTCACACCCTGCAGCGCTCAAGGGTTACTCCTGGCTCTACGCTCAGAAATCACTCCTGGCAGGCTCAGGGGACCATATGGGATGCCAGGATTTGAACCACCATCCTTCTGCATGGAAGGCAAATGCCTTACCTCCATGCTATCTCTCTGGCCCCTCATTTTATTTTTATTTTTATTTTATTTATTTTCATGTGTGATGCGCTCCCACATCAACACTGGTTGTGCTTTTGATGTGTACAAGTCTCTGTGGTGTGAGATGATAACTCATTGTTTTGATTTGCACCTCACTGATGATTAATGATGTGGAGCAATTCTTCATGTGTTTTCGCCATCTGTATTTCTCCTTTGAGGAAATATCTATTCCTCTTTTCTTCCCATTTTTGCATGAGGTTAGATGATTTTTCTTTCTTGTTATGCTCTATCAATGCATTATATACCTTAGATATAAACTCCTTATTAGAAAGGTATTGGATGAACTGTTCCTTCCATTCCATGGGAAGTCTTTATATTCTAGTCAAGTTTTCTTTTGAGGTTCAGAAGCTTTTTAGTTTAATGAAATCCCATTTGTTCATCTTTGCTTCTACTTACTTGGTCAATGGCATTTATTCTTGAAGATACCTTTAGTTTCAATATTATGGAGTGTTCTACTTACATTTTTCTCTATGTGCCTTATGGTTTCAGGTCTGTTTTGTTTCTTTCTTTCTTTTGGGTTTTTTTTTGGGGAGGGTGGTCACACCGGCAGCGCTCAGGAGTTACTCCTGGCTCTACACTCAGAAATCGTTCCTGGCAGGCTTGGGGGACTATATGGGATGCCGGGATTCCAACCACCGTCCTCTGCATGCCAGGCAAACACCCTACCTCCATGCTAACTATCTGGCCCCATGGTTTCAGGTCTGATATCAAAGTCTTTAATAAAGTTTAAATTAACTTTTATGACTGGTATTAAAGCTAGGTATGAATTCAATTTTTTTGCATGTAGCTGACCAGTTTTTCCTTGTTGAAAAGGCTTTTCTTGCTCAACTACATATTTCTTGATCCTTTATTAAAGATTATTTGATCATTATCTTAAGGTCAGTCTATGGATATTCAAATCTATTCCTTTTTTGGGGGGTGTCACACCCGGCAGTGCTCAGGGGTTACTCTTGGCTCTACGCTCAGAAATCGCCCCTGGCAGGCTCAGGGGACCATATGGGATGCCGGGATTCCATCCACCTTCCTTCTGCATAAAAGGCAAACGTTTTAACTCCATGCTATCTCTCCAGCCCCAAATCTATTCCATTGATTCGAGAGTCTATCTTTATTCCAATACCATGCTGTTTCTTTTTTGTTTTGTTTTGTTTCTTTTTGGTTTTTGGGCCACACTTGGCAGCGCTCAGTGGTTACTCCTTACTCTCTACTAAGAAATCACTCCTGGCAGGCACGGGGAACCATAAGGGATGCTGAGATTCAAACCGCCATTAGTCCTGGGTCGGCTGCTTGCAAGGCAAACGCCCTACCGCTGTGCTATATCTTCGGCCCCATGGCATGTTGTTTCAATAGTTACTGCTTTATAGTAGCGTTTGAAGTTGGGGAAAGTGATGCTGCCTCTCATCTTCTTTTCCCCCAAGGATTTCTTTAGCTATTAGTAGGGGTTTATTGTTTCATATGAATGTCAGTAGTGTTTGATATATTTCTTTGAAAAATGTCATGGGTTTCCTTATAGGGACTGTATTAAATATGTATAATGCTTTGGGAAGTATTGTCATTTTAATGATGCTAATCCTCCCAATCCATGAGCAGGGTGTATTCATGCTCATCAGAGTTCATGTTTATGGATTAGGAAATCTTGTCCTACATTACTGTATTACCGCAGCAACAGTCATAAAAGGGGTCCACCCTATTAAGAAAGACCTTAATCAGCTATCATTTGGCTGGCTGGAGCTCTAAACTCCCCACCCCTCCCAAGTGAGGCTCAAGGTGGAAGTCCATGTGGAGAGCTGGTGGCAGTTTGAAGAGGAAGTTGGAGCAACAATCTTACTGAACTGTTTTTATTCCTGACTACAACTGTATCTTTTCGGATACTTATTCTGTACCTTATATATCTGTTCTTTTTACCTGGCCTTCAATCGAACCTTACCCTGGTGCCAAACCCAGCTCTCTCTCCCTCTCCCAGCATAGAGGTTTATCATAACACCCCTGATTTCTCTATTAAAAAAGACTTAAAGTATCTTGTCAGAGTCCTGCCTGCTTGGACTCCAACAAACTGAAGGCCCTTGCAGACTCAAGCAGAGAAAATTAACATCATTAAAATGTCAATACTTCCAAAACATTGTACATATTTAATGCAATATTTATAAGGATATCCATGACAGTTTGCAAAGAAATAGATCAAACACTACTGACATTCATATGGAACAATAAACCCCTACTAAAGAAATCCTTGGGGAAAAGAAGATGAGAGGCAGCATCACTTCTCCCAAATTTAAACTGTACTATAAAACAGTAGTCATTAAAACAACATGGTATTAGAATGAAGATATACCCATACATTGGTGGAATAAATTTGAATACCATGAGACTGACCCTCAGGTATATGATCAATTAATCTTTGATAAGGGGACAAGAAATATGAAATTAAGCAAGGAAAGCCTCTTCAACAAGTGATGTTGGGAAAACTGTTCAGCTACGTACAAAAAATTACATTCATGTCTCTCATTAATACCATGCACAAAAGTCAAGTAAAAATGAACTTTGATATTAAACCTGAAAGACTTTGATATCAGACCTGAAACCATAATGTACTTAGAGGAAAATGTAGGCATATCACTTCATAACAATGAAACTTTGAACATTGACATGTTCCAGGGTGAAATACCACTGGTCAAGCAAGTGGAAGCAAAGATAAATAAATGGGACTATATTAAACTGAAAAGCTTCTACACCTCAAAGGAAATAGTGACTAGGATACAAAGACTTCCCACAGAGTAGGAGAAACCCTGATAAGGGTTTCTGATATGGGTTATGATATCTTATATGGCTTAATATACAAAATAGACATGGCAGTGGTAAAGTTTAGTAAAAAAAAAAATGTATCTAACCCCATCCCAAAAACGAAGAGAAGAAATAGACATTTCCTCAAAGAAGAAATGCAGATGGCCAAAAGGCCAATAAAAAATGCTCTACATCCATAATTAACAGGGAGTTGATAATCAAAACAATAATAAAATATCTTCTCATACCATAGAGACTGACACACATCACAAAGAACAAGAACCACCAGTGCTGGTGCAGATGCGGGAAGAAAGCAACTCTTAATCACTGCTGGTGGGAATGTCCACTGGTCCTGCCTTTTTGGAAAACAATATGGACATTCCTCCCAAATACTAGAAATTGAGAAATTCCATTTGACCTAGCAATGCATGGCTTGGGAATATACACTAGGGTCTCAAAAACACAGTGCAGAAAAAGGCATCTGCAAGTTTGTGTTGTTTGTAGTACTATTTACAATAGCAAGAATCTGGAAACAACCCAAGTTCCTGAGAACAGATAAGTGAATAAAGAAAGCATGGTACATCTACACAGTGGAATGCTTTACTGGTAGGAAAATAAAGTCATGAAATTTGCTTATACATGGATACGCATGGAGAGTTTCAGTTGATGAAATGAGTCAGAAGGAGAGGGACAGACATAGAATGATCACACTTATTCATGGAATATAAGACATAAACCATACTATGAGAATAATATCCAAAGATAATAGAAATGATGAGGGGGGCATGCAGTTAGGACAGAGAAGGAAGCACTATGGCAGTAACAAAAATGATCACTCTGGAGATATAGCACAGCAGTAGGGCATTTGCCTCGTATGCAGCCGGTCCAGGATGGACGGTGGATCGAATCCTGGCATCTCATATGGTCCCCTGTGCCTGCCAGGAGTGATTTCTGAGCACAGAGTTAGGAGTAACCCCTGAGTGCTGCTGGGTGTAACCCAAAGGGGAAAAAAAAAAAAGAAATGATCATTCTGGACAAGAACTGGGGACTGAAAGGAAGTAAAGAATTATATATGGGGGCTGGAGCAATAGCACAGTGGTAGGGCATTTGCTTGCATGCTGCTGACACAGCAGTAATGTGGGTTTGATCTCCAGCATCCCATATAGTTTCCGAGTCTGCCAGGAGTGATTTCTGAGTGCAGAGCCTGGAGTAACCTCTGAGTGCCGCCTGATGAGGCCCCCCTCAAAAAAAATAAAATACTTATGTATGATGGTCCTTCAGCAACACTATTGTGAACCATGTGCCTAATAGAGAAAATTGGGGAAGAGGAAGAGAAAAAGTGCCTACTATAGAAGCAGGAGACTGGGGGGTGGGAATGGGGGACAGGAGTTTAACTGTTGAAAATGGTGGCAGAAAATGAGCACTGCTGAAAGAATGGGATTTGGAACATTTTATGACTGAAACTCAACTATCATCAACTTTTTAACTCTGTATCTCATGGTGATTTAATAAAAAGTTTTTATTTTAAATGAAAGGATTCCTTTGCCTTAATTTGAGCTTAACAGCTTTAAATGTAGTTGGACCAGAATTTCATTGCACTATTGTGGGGCTTACTGTCATACATTTTGGGTTATTCATATGCAAGAGAAGGCATTATCTTTTTTTGGTGTAGCCTGAAAGGAAGTATTAAGGGCAAGAATTTAATTTTAAGTGATAGGGGTGGGGGGGAAAGGTGTGAATTATCTCCAGACTCTACAGAGGATAAAGAAAGATGCTATATTTATTCTTGACATGTTGTAAATCACTCTAAATGCCCTCTGAACTTCTCCCTCAGTCCACCTGTCCACAGAATGACTGTGACTTGCTTGTTTGTGCCACTTCCCAGAGAAACAGGTTTTATTTTTATTATTTTTTTTTTGAGAATTTCAGAAAGTTCCCAAGTTAATGCATGGGCAACAATTGCTCTGCAAAGTGGTGGTATATAAAATGCCAACAAATCTTGAAAAAACTTAGTTGAGATTTGTTTGTTTTCTCATAAAATTTGTTTTCATCAACAGCCTTGTGTATATGTGTGTGTCTGTGTATAATGAAAATCTATTAATAAAATGAAATTGAACTAGTACTTGTATGTTCTAAAGGTTATGGGAATGTTGCATATTTAATTATTGAAGATCATCAGGAGTCAACAACAGTTATTCTTTCAGCAGCAGAAATATAGGGGACAAACAGACATAGGTGCCTTACCTGTATAGTTCACATTCTGGGAGGAAGGTTATTATTAGAATAAGTGTTTCATATGGGTGAAATTTCGTCTAAAATCAATCTTTGGGGTCTGAAATGATGGTACAATGGGTAGGGTGTTTGCCTTGTATGTGGCCAACACCAGTTCTATTCCCAGCACTCTGAGCCCACCAAGACTGATCCCTGAGCATAGATCCAGGGATAAGCCCTGAGCATCACTGAACATAGCCCAAAAATAACCCAAAGGGGCCCGGAGAGATAGCACAGCAGCGTTTGCCTTGCAAGCAGCTGATCCAGGACCTAAGGTGGTTGGTTCGAATCCTGGTGTCCCATATGGTCCCCCGTGCCTGCCAGGAGCTATTTCTGAGCAGACAGCCAGGAGTAACCCCTGAGCAATGCCGGGTGTGGCCCAAAAACCAAAACAAAACAAAAAACCAAAGAAGTAATAAATAAATGAAAAGAAATAGAGTGCATCTTTATCATGTTCTTTCTTTTTTTATATTGAAAGGTTTGACTTGTAGACATCTTATTGAATGCTTAATTTCAGATTTCTGCTTTGGAAAACTAAGGTATTTCGGCTTATGGTTTTCTCTGAATTCTTGAATCCTTCTATGTTGTGCAATAGCTGTAGAAGCAATTTATTTTGTCCATTTAGGTCTTCTTCCCCCTCAGGGAGAAAAGGGGCTGGTACTGAAAGGTCATTGAGTTAGTGGATGGTTTGACTAGGATACAGGATACAAATAAAGGTAACCATAGTTTTATGGACTAGAAAAACAAATAACAAATGGAGAATTAGTCATATAATATTTTCCTGCATATCAAACACCTTTAGCAAACAATATTAAATATCACCAATATGGCAACCAGTCTTCAAAATTGACCATAACGATCCTTTAAGACATATCTTTGTGTATCTGCTACCATATTGACAAATTCTGGGCTGTGTAACCAGCAGGATAGGGAAGAAATGATAGTATGCATCTTCCAAAACTTACATTGGTGGTGGCATTGGTGTTGAAACAAGAAATGACAGAAACAAATGTATTAGAGCAACTATAAAAAACATGGTCTTAAAATAAGGTCATTTATAATAAAAACAAAAATAAACTCAATCATAAAGATAGTATTGCTTTTGCATTGCTGTTTGAATCCTTCTCTTCAGGGAAAAATCTCTACAAAGTCATGAGAACCCAGACTGACCTTCATGGCAATCTGTCCATATGTAGAAAAAATAGTGTCTCCTTACCGTAAGCCACCCAAACAAGCAGCCACAGGACTGCAGTTTCATTCCAAATTAGAAAGCCTAGTAAAGCACCCCCCAGTTTCCAAGCCACAGAAACTGTAAGGAGTATGAAACATTTATTTCTCCCCAAAGTCACAAATCTTTTGAAGTTACTTGTGCAATAATAATAATAATAATAATAATAATACATAGTGTTGTTGATATTCCTTAGTCCAACTGTTGACACCTCCGTATACATTTTAGAAAAGGAAATTTTAGAAAATATTGTCCTTTTAAGACGTTGCAACTTAAAACCTTTGTAAAAGGTGCTTACTCTGCAAGCACAAAGGCAACAGAGTCCCTTACCCTCCGGTTCTTCCTATGCTTCATGGTCCTTGGCCCTTACTACAAAGAGTATGAGTCCTGCTGCACAGCGAAAGGGGCCTACTCAGGGATGCACAACTAGGAAAAAAATAAAACGAAAGAGCAACAGGCCTTGCAGAGAGGCAGGTGGGATTTCAGGTTGGGAGACCTGGCTTTTGTCAACATTACATTCTGCTTGGGACTGAATAATTTCTCAATAATGAGGAAAAGAAAGGCTACATTTTGCACATATCTAAAAACTAGGCCACAACTCATTTTATTTTACTGACTTGGCACGCACATTATTTTGATGAATCTGAGAAAGCAGTCTGGTGAAAATAGTTATTGTTTGGGAGTACTTTTTGGAATTAAATTATTTTCCTCCAACTGGCACAACCAGTGGGGCCGAGTCCTTTATCTCGTGTGTGTGTGTGTGTGTGTGTGTGTGTGTGTGTGTGTGTGTGTGTGTGGCTGGGTACAAGTGTGGCGCCTTACCTGTTCCTCTAACAGAGGAGCACATGGTCTTTGTTTCCGGGTGGAGCAGGCTATTGATCAGCTAGTCTGGGCATTGCCGCCCCTGGCACACGTAAGTGCTGGCATGTGGTACTGGATTCTATCATGCCATTCCGAAGTCCTTTGGCCCTATTGGCTGCCACCTTATTGCAAGTCGGCTTGCTCTCAATATGTGGACATTGTAACCTTTGAGGTTTCTGGAGATAATTTAAGGAGCTGACTTGAGAGAAATCACTTGGCATGCTCAGATTGCTCTTTGTGACCAACTTTGGTGCTTTGGGGCGAGGCTGCCTTCAGCCTTGGTTGCTCTAGTGCAGCCTAAGCAAGAGAGATATAAAATTCTGCAGCAGGAAGGCCAAGTTGGATAAAGGCTATGGGGCCTGCCACTGCCTGAACCTTGGTCTGGGCGAGATCAACGGTTTCAGGCAAAAACTGCTACTAGAGGTACTGGATCTCTGAATTCCTGACCCACAGAAACTGGCAGAGAACACAAATCTCACTCCAGGTCCTCCTTCTCAGAGCCTGAATATGGATGTAGAAAGGGAGAAATTTGCATCAAATCCCAGAGGACTGAACCTGAATGGCAACACAGGACCTGTCCCTCTAATGGAAAGGAAGATCTGCAATGGGCCCTGTTCAGAACATGTGCAAAGCAGGGGCCCTTTTCCCATGGGCTTCCCGATCCCAGAGTAACAAGCTGGTTCTCCAAGGCAGTGTGTGTGTGTGTGTGTGTGTGTGTGTGTGTGTGTGTGTGTGTGTGTGTGTGTGTGTGTGTGTCTGTGTGTTTAGACTTAAAGACACAACTCTGAGACAACTCCTAGCAAAAGGAAGTATACCTCAAAGGCATTCCTTTCAAATATGTCTTCTTTTTGTTTTTGTTTTAGGGCCACACCTGGAGATGCTCAGGAATTTCTTCTAGCTCAGCATTCAGGAATCACTTCAGATAGTGCTTAGGGGATCATATAGGATGCCACAGAATAAACTTGGGTCTGCTGGTTATGATTGCTTCAGCACCAACAACACCTCTTCTTTTCTAACTGTCTAAACATTTTCCAAGCTGAGAGGAGTTCCTGAATACTTTTCTGATTTTCTCCTATTTGTAAATGTAATATGATGTGACATATTTGACCTGTCTCCTGCCTTCAAATATGCTCAGCATCTGTACACAGCACACACACCCCACTGAGTCTCCTTTCTTCCTTACCAGAAAATGAGCTCTGGAAATCAGAGGTGATCAGCCAGAGTCTGGACTTTGATTCTTTTTTTGGGGGGGTTTTGGTTTTTGGTTTTTGGGCCACACCCGGCGATGCTCAGGGGTTACTCCTGGCTGTCTGCTCAGAAATAGCTCCTGGCAGGCACGGAGGACCACATGGGACACCGGGATTCGAACCAACCACCTTTGGTCCTGGATCGGCTGCTTGCAAGGCAAACGCCGCTGTGCTATCTCTCAGGGCCCTGGACTTTGATTCTGAATTTGTTACTGAGGGTACCTGTGGAAGGTGCTTTCTCTTTCTAGTTTTTAAATTTCTTTTTATTTTTTTAAATAATATTCTTAAGCACCTTATTACAGACATGATTGTAATTGGGTTTCAGTCATATAAGGAACACCTCCCCTTCACCAGTGCAACATTTCCATTATCAATGTCCCCCATCTCCTTCCCACCCCCCACCTGCATTCTACTCTGTCACTCATTAACATTGTTAAAATAGTTGTCGTGTATTTCCATTTCTCTTTTTCTTGGGGCACCTTGGAAATCAACTGGAAGCTATGTGCTAGTTGAACTGGGTTCTAACTAGTAAGTAGGCCTGTGATTAGGGTGTGTTTCTTTTCCCCAGGGTTCAGAGATGTTCTGTGGGTAACTTAGCAGCAGCTGCAGCAGCAGCAAAATTGTGGCTTCTGGAATCTCTAAGAGTTCTAGAATTCTCTAGAATCTCAGCACGGGATAGATGGGGATAATGACTTAATGCAGAGTGGGGTTCTGATGGTGCTGAAGAACTATAGACATACATTTTGAGACCTTTCGATCTCCACTGGCCTTAAAGTCAAATCTGATGCCCAAAGCTTGAGAATCACCTCTTTCCAGATTCTTTCAGGCTGATCCATCACTTGGCATTAACAAACCCCAAACCTGGGGTTGGAGATTGGAGCCCCAGCTAATCTTCGATTCTTACTGGTCTCCTCTGGTTCAGGAGATTGGAAATAGGATATTATTTCAAATTAGAAATCATCAAATTGGATAGTATCTAGTAAGAGTAAAGTTCAAATCCTTTATTGCCACTCATCCTAGGATTAATTATTCCTTCTCAGAATAGAGTTATCAGTTTTATTTAATATGAGGGTTCTGAAGTTCATTCACTAATAATTAAAAGAATTGATGTGGTGCTATGAATCAAATGTGTGCCTTCAAAATACTTCTGCTGAAACCTAATACCAAGGAGAGTTTATTTGGAGAAGGACCTAAAAGAGGATAATTATGGTGAAATAGCATCATAGGATTAATAACATTAGGGTCATTAGGACAAGAGACAGCTGAGAGTTGTCTGTCTCTCACCCAGGCACAAAGACAAAATCATATGCACTCACAATGGAATGTCAGATACCCAGAAGCCAAGACAAGAGGAAATCTACCTTTGTAAGCACCTTGGTCTTGGAATTTCAGTCTACAGGTCTGTGAGAATAAAATATTTTGCTTAAGCTACAAGTCTTCATATTTATTCTGAAAGTTCAAATACAAAGCATGCAGTAATGTATAGAACAATCTAGATAACTCTTTTTAAAATTGTGTATACCAAAAAAATTGTGTATTCCACATGCTAACAACATGTACTGGAGCAAAATATAACATTCAGCCATTGAACACAATTTTTTAAAAAGTCAAAGTTAAATAACAAGCAAAGAAAAAAACCCAAAGAATACTTAGAATAAAGAATTTTCATCTTATGAGCAATTTAAAATAAAAACTTCAGAATCATAATAATGACTGCCATAATTTTCTGTAATAAAACATCTATTATAACGGATATGGCAATACAATAAAACTGCTATTGTTCCAGAAACTGTATTATAACTGAAACAGGATAATTATAGAAATACTTGCGTGAGAATTGCATGATCAACAGAATCCTTGAAACTCATTCTTCTCAGACTGGGAATTAGTCTTCTGTGTAGAGGAACATTCTTCAGTGAGACCTGCCATGGGAGGCAAGAAGGACTTGTCTTTATTTTTTTCTTTGAGTCTGTTAAGGTAGCACAGCCTTCCTAACTCAGTACTGAGCATCTGAGGCCCATTTCCAAAGACCTGTTTGACTGAGTTTCACACTTATTTGGAATATTAAAATCTAATAGATTTTGATTGAGTAGATAGGAACTTTATGTACCTCCAAATATATTTTAGGATGTGTCTCAGTTTTATCGTTTTGTATATTCTACTTTCAAATGTCTAACTTTTTAGAACAGCTGACCTTTGAAACATTCTGCAGAAATCTAGTTTGATTCTGAAGGTACCTTCGAATGCTTGCTTCCCTTGCAACTTTGTAGTTTCCAGACATTTCTTCGTTCTTTCCTTTTTTTAATCCTCAGCAATCCTAAACTCTTGTAAGCACAGTCTTGTACTTGTTTAGAGCTGAGAAAAATGGATAAAACATAATTTGAACGGATCAGGGGCAAGAAGACTTTTTTGGAAGCTGCATTTGTAGTATAAGCATGCTCCTTTTTCTTAGCTTGTCTGCTTATTTAATGTGGCATCGGGGGAACTAATGAAAATTACAAAGGAGCATAAAATTACTCTCTTGACTCTACTATTGACTTCTACCATTCCAGTCTAAGTAACTTGGTAGTTGAAGTAAGTTGGGAACCTGGAGGGAATTTATTCAACACTACAGATGACTCAAGGACTAAGGGAATACACAAAGAAGAAATAATAATAATGATGATGAAGAGGAGAAGAACATCTATTCAACACCATGGTAAATATGTAGAGTGGTGCTAAGTGATGACTAAAGGGACATGATAACCATCTATAAATATTTGAAGGATGTAAACACTAAGGAAGAAGAGAAATGAATTATTTAAAGAAATAGCAATGAAGTCAGGGACTAGCTCATTATAAGTCCCAAAGTCACCTCCTTGCTTAACAACCCATTCAGAATTCAGCTTTCCCAAGAGTGAAGGCTGTGATTTCACACAATGCCCACACCTGCTCACGCGGCCTGGGGGCACATGTGAGGTTTAGAGCTCAGTTCCAGAGCTTGAGCATGAAGCATTTCTCAGGCTTTACTTGGGCTATGTTTGGCAATGCTCTGGGACCATCTAGTACCAAGGATTGAGCAAGGTAGCCTGCATTCAAGGCATCTGGTGTTGTTGTTGTTGTTGTTTTTGGTTTTTGGGTCACACCCAGCAGTGCTCAGGGGTTCCTCCTGGCTCTACACTCAGAAATTGCTCCTGGCAGGCTCAGGAGACCATATGGGATGCTGGGATTTGAATCACCATCCTTCTGCATGCAAGGCAAACACACTACCTCCATGCTATCTCTCTGGCCCCAAGGCATTTGGTTTAACCCTTATAATAAATCTCTGATCCTAGATTCAAAATTAAAACTATCAAACTTATTTGTGAATGGAATGTTGAGAATTTGAAGATTGCTCTGTTTACCCTTATCCTGCCCTTATTTGAAATCTATATAAGTTTGTGAGCATAGAAATCTTTCTATGGGGGCCGGAGAGATAGCATGGAGGGTAAGGTGTTTGCCTTTCATGCAGAAGGTCATCGGTTCGAATCCCGGCGTCCCATATGGTCCCCCAAGCCTGCCAGGAGCGATTTCTGAGCATGAAGCCAGGAGTAACCCCTGGGCGCTGCCGGGTGTGACCAAAAAAAAAAAAAAAGAAATCTTTCTATGGGTTTACAGAAATAGATACTACATTAGATATGTCAGAGAACATGTGTCAGAGAACTAGCATATGAGGGAATTTATCTCTCCACTACCCTCTGCTTTGCCACTTTCTTTTGCTTTTGTTTTTGTTTTTAGACCACACCTGGTGATGCTCAGGAGTAAATCCTGACTTTGCACTTGGAAATCGCTCCAGGCAGGCTCGGGGACCATATGGGATGCCAGAGATCCAACCGGGGTTCATCCCGGGTGGCAGTGTGTGAGGCAAACATCCTCCTGCTGTGCTATCACTCCAGCCCCTGCTTTGCCACTTTCTAAAACTAGACTTCCTGCATGGAACCCAGACAAGTTTCTGCAAAAGTTTAAGAAAGAGTCCCTGAATAGAAACTTCTCCCTGGTCCCTTTATAAGTTTGTCTGGGGGATGGTGGTCTTTGGATTTTCCCACCTGTGATGTCCCAGCATTTGTGAGTAGATCAGTTACCCATCCCTCAAAACAAATGAACAAAAAAGTAAATCCTCACAACATTAAAAACAAGAAAAAAATAATGCATGACTGCAACTGTACTCCAACCATTTTCATACACTTAAAATCCTAATAGAAATTCTCAGACTTCAGCTTATCACTACACACAAAACAAACAAAAAACCCCAAACAAACATTAAATATGATATTTAGATATGCTGCCATGGCATCCAAGCCTCTTCTAAACACCTGCCTGCCCATAACTAACATAGCCCATCCAAACATTTAAAGCATCGGCTGACCCCAAGTCCTGTCACCTACAGACAATGGGAAAACGAAGAATACAGAGTTAACAATAGAAGGATGCTTCTTTCCTACACAAGACAGCAAGAAGATGCCATTGAACACACTCTCCAGGGCCCAAACCCGGTAAGGGCTCCACCCAACAAGGTGGATGCTAATCCCTGCCGTGTGGTAGGGTACAGGAGAGCCCGGATAAAAGACTGCTGCCTCGGGGCCGGGCGGTGGCGCTAAAGGTAAGGTGCCTGCCTTACCTGCGCTAGCCTAGGACGGACCGAGGTTCGATCCCCCGGCATCCCATATGGTCCCCCAAGCCAGGAGCAACTTCTGAGCGCATAGCCAGGAGTAACCCCTGAGCGTCACCAGGTGTGGCCCAAAAACCAAAAAAAAAAAAAAAAAAAAAAGACTGCTGCCTCGGGGCCAGAGGTAGAGTGTTTGCCTTTCATGCAGAAGGACGGTGGTTCGAAGCAGCATCCCTTATGGTCCCCCGAGCCTGCCAGGAGCGATTTCTGAGCATAGAGCCAGGAGTAACTAACCCCTGAGGGCTGCCAGGTGTGACTCAAAAACAAAACAAAACAAAACAAAAAGACTGCTGCCTTGTTCCCTGTTTGCTTTCTTTCACAAGACAGCCAAGAAGATGCCATCAACTTTGCTCCATGGCCCCGCACATCTAACCCAGGAACCCTCGCACACCACATAGTAAAAACCACTATACACGTGTTGCAATGGGGAAACACCCACGCATAGAGAATGACGATGACATGAAAAGTACCAATTACCTAGTTAGTTTCTCAGATAAGGAGTTTAGAGTTTAGAGTATTAATATGGAGGATGCTCAAAGAATTCAAAGCAAGAATAGATCAATCTGAACAGACCATAATGACAAAATTTACAACTGAAATAAGAGGTCTGGAAAACTCGGTAGATGAAATGAACACCTCAATGAAAAGCATCTCCAAAGGAGTAACAGCAGCTGAGACAGGGTCAGTGAGCCAGAGGATGGGATGCAGAACAACTCCATACAGCAGAAGAGATTGGGAAAGAACCTTAAGGCAAAAGATCAAACAATGAATAAACTACTCAAAAAATGTGGACAGATGAAAATAGAAGTCTTTGATAAATTCAACAGAAACAACAGGAATCAATGGAGTCCCAGAGACCCAAGAAGAGAATATTAAGAAGTGTTGGAGGGGGCCCGGAGAGATAGCACAGTGGTGTTTGCCTTGCAAGCAGCCGATCCAGGACCAAAGGTGGTTGGTTCGAATCCCAGTGTCCCATATGGTCCCCCGTGCCTGCCAGGAGCTATTTCTGAGCAGACAGCCAGGAGGAACCCCTGAGCAATGCCGGGTGTGGGCCCCCCCCCCAAAAAAAAAAAAACAAGAAGTGTTGGAAGAAGAGTGAGAAGAGGAAAAGGAGGAAGAAGAGGAAGAAGGGGAAGAAGAATAAAAAGAAAAAGGAAGAAGATAAAGAAGAGGAGGAGGAAGAAGAATAAAAGGAAGGAGAGTAGGAGAAGAAGAAAATGAAGAGGAAGAAGAGGAGAAAGAGGAAGAAGGAAAAGAAGAGAGGAAATAAAGAAGACAAGAAAGGAGGAAGAAGGGAAAGAAGAGGAAGAAAATGAAGAAGAGGAGAAAGAAAAAGAAGTAGAAGAGGAGGAGGAAAAGAGGAGGAAGAAGAATAAGAGAAAGAAGAGGAAGGAAAAAAAGAACATAGACTGAAGATTTATATATATTTGGTTTTTGGGTCACACCCAGCAGTGCTCAGGGGTTACTCCTGGCTGTCTGCTCAGAAATAGCTCCTGGCAGGTACGGGGGACCATATGGGACACCGGGATTCGAACCAACCACCTTTGGTCCTGTATCGGCTGCTTGCAAGGCAAACACCACTGTGCTATCTCTCCGGGCCCTATTTTTTTGGTTTTTAAGTCTCACCCTGGCAGCACTCAGGGGTTACTCCTGGCTGTACACTCCAGAAATCGCTCCTGGCAGGCTCAGGGGACCATATGGGATGCCGGGATTCGAACCACTGTCCTTCTGCATGTAAGACAAATGCCTTACCTCCATTCTATCTCTTTGGCCCCTGAAGATTTATTTTTAATTTATTTTCTTATAATAGTGTCTTTGTTTGAGCATATGATAGTAAGCATGTTTGTAGCTGGTTTTTAGTTAAAAAATAAAATGAAAAAGAAAAACAACAATAGAAGGCAAAGTCCGGGGTGGGAGGGAGCTCCAAGAACATCAGGCCTTTATGATTTGCTTGAAGAAGTCTCTTTGGACAATAGTCATTTCCAATATTTATTGATTTGAAAATGACATTTGAGCAGAGAATCAATAAACTTTAAGAAAGCCTGATGGAAAAAAGGAAACTACTCAAAGAGAAGTAAAAGAAACCAGAATACAGTAGTAAGCCTTAGTAGGAGAATGGATGAAGCTAAAAAGTATATCAGTATACTTGAAGATATAGTAAACATAACCAGCAATAAATAAGAGGAAATCAAAAAAGATTATGAGAAAAATGAAGAGAGAATATGAAGGGCATTGGCAATGTCAAGAGGAACACTATCATAATAATAATTCCAGAAGAGGTAGGAAGAAAAAAAGGAGAAGAAAGACTAGTAGAAGACAAGATAGTCAATATTCAAGGATTGTCAAAAATCAACACTAGCAAGATGATTTCTCTACCCAAAGCATTATATAGATTCAATGCAGTCCCCATTAAAACTATAACATTCGGGGCAGGGGCAATAGTATAGCAGTAGGGCAGTTGCCATGCACACAGCCAACCCCTGACAGATTCTGGTTGGATCTCTGGCATCCCATATGGTCCCATGAGCCTGCCAAGAGCGACTTCTGAGCACAGAGCCAAGAATAACTCCCTGAGCACCACTGGTTATAACCCAAAAACAGCAACAACAAATTACAACATTCTTTAAAGACTTGGAACAAACTTTACTAACCTTTGTATGGGTTCATATGGTCCCTCCAGCACTGCCAGGGTAATTCCTGTGTTAGAATTCGGAGCAACCCCTGAGTATTGTTGAGTGTGCCTCAAAAAAACAAAACCAAACAAACTCATAAAAATTACTTTTTCAGGGGCCGTTGCGGTGGCGCTAGAGGTAAGGTGCCTGCCTTGTCAGCGCTAGCCTAGGACGGACCCCAGTTCAATCCCCCCGAGTCCCATATGGTCCCCCAAGCCAGGAGAGACTTCTGAGCGCATAGCCAGGAGTAACCTCTGAGCATCACCGGGTGTGGCCAAAAACCAAAAAAAAAAAATTACTTTTTCAGTTTGCACACATGCTGCACAAGTACTCTACCACTGAGCCACGTCCTCATCCTATCCCTTAATTAGGATGCAGTTTGGTTGAGGAGGATAATGGGCACACCTCACAGTACTCAGGACTTATTCTTGGCTCTGAAGTCAAGAGCCATCCCTGACAATACTCAGCACCATAGGAGTGCTGGGGATTGAACTGGGGAAAGGAACTGTACTATCTTTACAGTCCCCAAGATACAATTTTAATGGGTCCATATAGTGAAGATGTGAGAAGAATAACCTGTCAGCTGTAGAGATAATAATTATATCAAGAATGTATATCTCGGGGCCGGAGAGATAGCATGGAGTTAGGGTGTTTGTCTTGCTTGCAGAAGGGCTGTGGTTCGAATCCTAGCATCCCATGTGGTCCCCTGAGCCTGCCAGGAGCGATTTCTAAGCATAGAGCCAGGAGTAACCCCTGAGTGCTGCTGGGTGTGACCCCCCCCCCCCAAAAAAAAAATGAATGAATGTATATCTCTCTGGAGAAACAAGCTAATACAACTCAAGTATTAAACTTAGCAATATTACAGTTACAGCTTAACAGATCCTAGGATTTTGCTGTCTCGAGACATCTAAGGACAAACCTGGAGAACTACATGGACTCTTCTGTGAGAAAATGAAGCTTCTAACAGAAGACAGAAATCATCTTCCTCCAAAATTCTACCAACACAGGGCTTGGAGTGATAGTACAGAGGGTATTTGCCTGGCATGTGGCCGACCTGGGTTCAAACCCCAGCATCCCATATGGTTTCCTGAGTCTGCCAGGAGTAATTTCTGGGCTCACAGCCAGGATGAGGACCAAAAACAAAAACAAACGAAATAAAACTCTACTAACATCTACACCCACAAGAAGGACCTCTAGAGAAGATTTTTCAAACACTCAGTCAATCCTTATAAGGGAACACTTATAAGGCAATTTGGATATAAAGATTTCTTCCTTAGATAATTTGAGGGGAGAAAGTATGACTAAAAATACTGGCTGGTATAAAATCCATGTGGAAAGGAAGTTAAAAAGACCTGGATAGTTCATCTATTGAATCACTAGAAAATAATATACTCCCAGGAAAGAAACATTACCAGCCAATGTTTAGTCAGTTGAACACTTAGAGACTATCTTTGTTTGCAAGTAATGGATGTGCCATTGTTTTTGAAATCGTTCCAATACTGTTTATCCCACTCGGGTTTCATGTCACCATTAAGTGAGTGAAGTTGTAGAGACTCCTGTCCTACTCTGCATTACCTCCCAAATATATATGATATATATTATATATATACTTGATTTTTGCCACTTCCTACTGAAGATAACAATTAGTTATTAGCTTTTGAAATTCCTTTAGGTAACCCAAGATGGAGCTAGTTGCCGAGAACCAACTTTTGAGGAGCAAAGGGGTTGAATCAATTGCAATGACCAAGGATTTAGTCAATTGTGTCTCAAAAATGAAGCTTCCATGAAAACCAAAAGTACAAAGAAGAAGTGAGTATATCCAGAAAGAGCCATGCAAATTAGGAATTAAATTATTCTGTTTAGAAAAGTGGGGTTCTGTCCTCAGGGGCCTGCTGAGTTCTAGTTCAGTTGGCCCTATGAATATATATCCTAGCACCTTGGAGAATTTTGGGGCTTATAGGAAAGAACATTGTGCCAACCCTTCTCATCTCCCTGTGGATATGATGACTGGGGCTCACATACACAATCGATGTGTAAATTTTGTTTTGATGGTCTACAGGGGAGGCGGGGGCAGAGTTGAGGTAGTCACATTCTTTTTACTATAGTGCTTGAGCATTTTCTGGCTTTTGTGTACACTAGAGTTAAAAACTTCAGCTGGTATACCACTCCTAGGAATATACCCTAGGAACACAAAAATACAATACAAAAACCCCTTCCTTACACCTATATTTATTGCAGCACTATTTACCATAGCAAGACTCTGGAAACAACCAAGATGCCCTTCAACAGATTAATGGCTAAAGAAACTGTGGTACATATACACAATGAAATATTATGCAGCCATCAGGAGAGATGAAGTCATGAAATTTTCCTATACATGGATGTACATGGAGTCTATTATGCTGAGTGAAATAAGTCAGAGAAAAAGAGAAAGACAGAGAATGGTCTCACTCATCTATGGGTTTTAAGAAAAATGAAAGACATTTCTAAACAATTTTCAGAGACAAAAGAGAGGAGGGCTGGACGTTACAGCCAACCTCACCACATGAACCTCACCACAAAGAGTGATGAGTTTAGTTAGAGAAATAACTACATTGCGAACTATCCTAACAATGAGAATATATGAGGGAAGTGGAAAGCCTGTCTAGAGTACAGGTAGGGGCAGGGAATGGAGGAGGGATATTTGGGTCATTGGTGATTTGGTGATGGGAATGTTGCACTGGTGATGGGGGGGGTGTCATCTGATATGACTGAAACCCAACCACAATCATGTTTGTAACCAAGGTGTTTAAATAAAAAATATTTTTAAAAATATTTAAAAAAAACTTCAGCTGGGGCTGGAGCGATGATAGCACAGCAGTAGGGCATTTGCCTTGCATGCAGCTGACCCAGGATGGACAGTGGTTCAATTCCCGGCATCCTATATGGTCCCAGGAGCCTGCCAGCTGTGATTTGCTCCTGGCTTGAGGGACCATATGGAACACTGGGTGATTAAACCACGGTCTGTCCTAGGTTACACGTGCAAGACAAACGCCCTACGGCCTGCGCCACCACTCCAGCCCCACAGTGGTATTCTTGACCTCATGCTTACAAAGCTTTTCTACCAAGTTTTGCCTGGAGCCCTGTCTATCTAGAGAGTTGTTTTTTTTGTTGTTGTTGTTTGTTTGGTTTTGGTTTTGGTTTTTGGGTCACACCTGGCAGCGCTCAGGGGTTACTCCTGGCTCCACACTCAGAAATTGCTCCTGGCAGGCTCAGGGGACCATATGGGATGCCGGGATTTGAACCAATGACCTTCTGCATGAAAGGCAAATGCCTTACCTCCATGCTATCTCTCTGGCCCCTAGAGAGTTTTTTTTTTTTAATTATGACAACAAAGATGCAAAGAAAGAGGACAGGGTAAAGTTACAGTGGAAGCCCAATCACCCATAAACAGAATTCTCGGTAGTCCCATCGATGATATCCCAGCCTTGAACTTTCAGCCAAAGAACATTAAGAAAAACAGAACTGAACCCATGTACAATACAATTACTTTGTCCCTCAAATCCCCAGTTGTAGTACATACTATTTCTTAGCAGCACACAATATAATCTAAAGACATTAGACTTATGTAACTCCTTAAACATTGAGGGCAAAGTACATTTCTCTAGTTCCATGCACATGCTTACTAGTTTAAGTTAGCCTCAAAAGTTTTAGTGGGTTGTTTTTCTTAAGGATTGGAGTCAAGGGAACATAGTAAAAAACGGTATTAAAGTGGCATTTGTTTGCATAGGCCCACCAAAACATAAGGGATATGGAAAGGCAAATTATGGTCTAAATACAAGAAGACCCTACCCCTGAAGTTTCCTGGCACAGGACTGACTCTAGGCTCCAGGCACACTAGTTTGTCCAATTCAAGTCATCCTCTGTAGTGGCAATACACCTCCATTCCTCACTTAGTCTCTGTTGTTGTTGGTATCATGCTTCTGTATTAAAGATCCTGGAGTCTGCATATCCCATATTGTAGTCAGGATGGTGCGGAGCATCTTCTCATTTCACCTCACACTTATGGGGCAATAGAGAGAACCATGTCCTGTAGAGCAGGTCATTGTTGTTGTCAAGTCTTCTCAGTGTAAACGGAAGTCTCTTTTTAGGAGGTCGATGTCAGACCCTTGGTAGAGTCTTTCCTGGTAGAGGACTGCTTCCAGCTGTTGCTATAAAAGACCTTGGATGTTTCGTAGATAGCTTGCCTGGTTCCGGCGTGAATGGAGGAAGAGAGTTTTTTTTAAAGCCATGTTGTAACCATAAAAGTCCAGCCTCTGCAGTGCTACAGGGTTAATCTGTCCTTAACTGAGACTCACATTTTGGATTTTGGAGATGTTCCAAAGGTATTTTCCTACTTTATGATATAAGGAGGAATAATTTAAGGTAAATTTTAGATGATACAATACCTTTAATTAATTATGTCTTTTATTACTAATAGCTTTTTTATTTTGGGGGAGGTCCACATCGGCGGTGCTCAGGGGTTACTTCTGACTCTGTGCTCAGAAGTCACTCCTGCCAGGCTTGGGGGACCATATGGGATGCCAGAGATCGAACCTGCAGTCATCCTGAGTCAGCCGTGTGTAAGGCGAATGCTCTACAACTGTTATCACTCTGGCCCTAATAGGTATTTTTTAAATTTTTTTAATTTTTTGGTTTTTGGGTCACACCCAGCAGTGCTCAGGGTTAACTCCTGGCTCTATGCTCAGAAATCGCTCCTGGCAGGCTCAAGGAACCATATGGGATGCCGGGATTCGAACCACCGACCTTCTGCATGTGAGGCAAATGCCTTACCTTCATGCTATCTCTCCGGCCCCACTAATAGATATTTAAATTAAAAATATAAAGCTGGGGCCCGCAAGGTGGCGCTAGAGGTAAGGTGTCTGCCTTGAAAGTGCTAGCCAAGGAACGGACCACAGTTCGATCCCCTGGTGTCCCATATGGTTCCCCCAAGCCAGGTGCAATTTCTGAGCACTTAGCCAGGAGTAACCCCTGAGCATCAAATGGAGCAGCCCAAAAACCCAATATATATAAAGCTGGGGAATAGGTCAAAGGAGTGAGTGGATGAGGGTCTAAGGGCTTGAGTCCTGTTTTGCATGCAGGAGACCTAGTGTTATATGTGGTTCAATAAAGTGAGGAGCAAGATTTGAGAAGAGTACCTCCCCTCTGCTCAGCCACCTCAGTTCTCCACTGCCATCATATACCTGTGAAATCACCTTATATTTTTCCTGTCACCTTTTTTGAGTTAATTAACACAAGTACCCTTAATTACATTAACCCTGACCCTCAGGTGATTTATGTTAAACTCCAGCTAATAAAAATGGCAGGAAAAGCAGCAGAAAAAGAAGCTTGACTGACTCAGTAAAATTCTAGAAGCTGCTCGACAACCCCTGGCTGAAATAAACCTTTTTCCATGACTCTTCGTTTCTTTTTTTTTTTTTAAACTTAGGAATCTTTATTTTTGTTTGTTTGTTTGTTTTTGGGCCACACCCGGCGGTGCTCAGGGGTTACTCCTGGCTGTCTGCTCAGAAATAGCTCCTGGCAGGCACGGGGGACCATATGGGACACTGGGATTCAAACCAACCACCTTTGGTCCTGGATCGGCTGCTTGCAAGGCAAAAGCCGCTGTGCTATCTCTCCGGGCCCGACTCTTCGTTTCTTGTGCAACACTACAAGCTTTCACACTTGGGGAGATGCCTAGTGTGGATCAGTCCTTGTAAAGTCTGCCATGAACACATTCACAGCACACAGGACACTCAGGTTCTTCCAGCCCATGAGCTGCCATCAAGCTGCACCTGAAGTTTTCACTTGTTCCACCTAGCATGGGAGATGATCCAAGTCACCTGATTTCTCAGAAAGCCACACAAACAGCCTGGATGGGGGAATTGCTCTTTGCAAAAAAGTACAATCAAGTAAAGTAAAACTAAAGTCATAACTTTGGCACAAACATACATGAACTTTCTCTCACAGAAAAATAAATCAGTAGGCAAAATAGGGAAGCATGGGAGTGTTTGTTTATATTTATTTACTTTATATTGGAAAGTTCTTTATTTTTTTAAGGATTTTAGAGTTGTTGTTTACAAACTGATAGTTGAGTTTTAGGCACATAATATTTCAAACACCAATCCCACCACCAGTTTCAACTCCATCACCAGTATTCCCATTCTCCAATCTTCCCACCCCAACCTATCTGCCATCTTGAACAGGCACATTATAAAGCTTGGTGGTTTTGCAGTTTAGATTTCATGTCTTTTGTATTATTGCATCTGTGCTTTGGATTTATAGCCGTCCCACTCTCCTACATCAGCCTGGTAATTTAATGAAATGTATTTATTAAATATTTTGTTAAAAGAAAGATGTAAAAAAAATGAAAGATAGAAAGATATAAGGGCCAAAGTGATAGCAGAGTGGGCCAGGCATTCTCTGGGCTATGGAATAGGCAGCCCCAATTTCCCAAAGTGCCACTAGAGGGAGCTGACCACAGGGAAAAGAAAGAATCTCTGCCTGGAGTCACTGACTAACCCAACTGGCACTATTATTAGTCTTAGTTTCATTCTTGAAAATTCCGGTTTAAGAACTGATTGATGAGTTACTTCGTCCTGGTAAGGGGCACCCTGATTAATATTCTTTTGGGCCCTCTCTCACTATGGGGACTGAAGGGAAACAGAAGTAACCAAGTAAAAGCCAGCTAAAGAAAGGCACCAAGTTTCCGTGGTTCTACCGTGACATTTCAGGTTTAGTTGTCCTTGGGCTGAGCGCGTGTTTCTGGGCCTCGCTTCTCTTATCTATAATGCTTATCTGACGGCAATGCCAACCAGGATTGCTGTCAGAATTAAGTGGGGGGGGTGTTACAGAAAGTCCCCAGAAGACTTTGTTTTTATTTTTAATCATATTTGAGATTTTTTTTTTATTATTATTTAGAGCACACCCGGCAGCGCTCAGGGGTTTTTTCTGGCCCTGCGTTCAGAAATCACTCTTGGCTGGCTCAGGGGGACCAGATGGGATGCTGGGGATCGAACCCGTGTCTATCCTAGGTCAGCTGCATGCAAGGCAAACGCCCTACCACTGTGCAACCAACCCCTTGAGATGATTTTTAAAGGCCAACTAGCCCTCTAATGCATTTCTCTATTTGGGTTGCCCCCCCCCCTTTGTCTTGGGCACATCCAGTGGTGCTGGGGGGGGGGGGGGATAGTCCTCCTGGTTTGGAAGTTAGGGACAAGTTAAGTGGTGTTCGGAAGCCACGCGGTGAGAGCCAAGATTAACCCGGGACCTCAGGCATCCAGGCCAAGTGCTCAGTCAGACCGAGCCATCTCTGCAGCTCTTACTGGCCCCTGAGCAAACCCGCCCACTCTTGCTCTTTGCTCTCCTACCCAGAGGCTCCCAGACCTCAGTTTGCCCTGGAGGCTGGGCCTCCCCTTTGCCCTGGAAAGCAAGAAGCTTCGGAGCCGAGCAGCGGCTTCCCCTCTTCATCCATCCCCGTCCGAGGCTCCGCAGGCCGGCTTCTTCGGGCAACCAGCTCCGACCTACACCCCAGGCCTTGCTGGGCCCCCTTCTTCTCTTGGGAGCGCTTTGCAAGTGGGGGTCCCTGCTGAAGACGGTGCTGAGGGGCCCATCTGGAAGGTGTGTGCAAGGGCCCGGGGCAGGGGACGTCCCTCATTCCCAGAACCCCGTTCCTGGTGCAATCGGGCTGGGAGAGCGGCTTGCCTGGGAGCCCGGAAAGCAAGAACGTCTGGGCTCCCCCCCCCCCCCCCCGCAGACAACCCGGAAGGTCCCCCGCGTCCCCCGGAAGGTCCCCGCGTTGCCCGGAAGGTCCCCGCACCTCCCGGAAGGTGGAGGGCGGATCTGCGTGCGGGACCTTGTGCGGGCGCGCGCCGGGGCTTCTCTGCGCCGAATGCAAAACCCTTTAGCACCTCGCAGTTTAGGGGCGCTGTCCCTTCTCTTCGGGGCGGGTCTCTGCGCGTCCGTAGCCCGACCTTCCCTTTGTGCGGCTGGACACTCAGTATCTTCCTTATTACCTGGGGGAAACTGAGGCACAGAGCGGCAAAGCGCACCCCCCGCCCCCGCCAGAAGTAAGCAGATGCTGCAGGGCCTCCTCCTCCCAGGGGCGCCCATGGGGAGGGAGGAGGGAGACCTACCGAGGACTTCAGGTGTGTGTCTTTGTGTGTGTGTGTGTGTGTGTGTGTGTGTGTGTGTGTGTGTGTGTGTGTGTGTGTGTGTGACCTACCGAGGACTTCAGGTGTGTGTCTTTGTGTGTCTGTGTGTGTGTGTGTGTGTGTTGGAAGCTGCATGCATATATGTGTGGTTGTGTGTATATGGCTTCTCCCTGTGCCAGTCGTGTTTGAATCTCGGTTTGGCATTATATGGCTTTGTCCAGTGTGGAAGATGGGGGGGGAGGGGAGCTCATTTAGAAGTGATTAGAAAAGGAGAGTGAGAGGCCTGAGCGATAGCACAGCGGTATGGCATTTGTAGGACCCGGGTTTGATCCCTGACATTTCATATGGGAGGAGGGATTTCTGAAAGCAGATCCAAGAGTAACCCCTGAGTACCGCCAGGTGTGGCCCCAAAACAAAAACAAAATAAAATAAAAATAACAAAAAGGGAGAGTGAGTTAGGAGATTAGTTTGGGTTACTTGGCTTTACCAAAAAAACAAACAAACAAACAAACAAAACACACCGGGATCCTAAGTGGTATGACTGTTTAAGACCCAGAGAGTCAGTAAGTAAGGGAGCCTGGAGGGCCCAAGCTGGAAAGGGACATGTAGCCGAGCAGGAAAACAAGTCTGCTACTTTGCTCTTAAGAATTTTCGAGAAAAAAAAAATAATAATAATAATAATAATAAAAGAATTTTAAAGAGAGGGGCCGGAAAGATAGCATGGAGGTAGGGTGTATTCCTTGCATGCATTCGAATCCTGGCATCTCATATGGTCCCCAAAGCCTGCCAGGAGCGATTTCTGAGAGCACAGAGCCAGGAGTAACCCCTGAGCATTCCCGGGTGTGACCAAAAAAAAAAAAGAATGTTCAAGAGAATTCAGGAATCTGAGGTGTGAGCGAAATCTGACCATTCCAAACATACTGGAAATAATTTATCAAAAGTTAAAAGGATAAAAGTTGGGGTGAATCCACCAGTTTTTACTGGTGTTCCCCCTGCAATTTGTGCAGGGAAAAGCCAAGTTCAACACAAATCAGGGCATATGGGAGGTTTGTAAATCCAGCAGAGAAGAAAGTGCTGAGTGGTCAGAACTAAGTTCTCTGGCTCTTACAGGCTTTCCAGTGATTTTTAGACTAGGATGGAATGGACCTCTCTCCTCTCTGAGCTGCTCCTCCCCCAGATCACTGTAGTCACCTGCCAGCCAGCCAGACTGGTTGTAAAAACATGGAGTTCAGGTTTGCCTTTTTCTTCCTTGTAGTTTGTCAGTGGACTTCCTGTGAGCAGCGCCCTTTTGTGAACAAATTTGCTTCCAAAATAGATGTGGATCTACTTCCATTCCCGTGATTTCCACTCCTGTGTTTGTTTGTTTGCTTGCTTTGCTTTTGGGTTATACCCAGAAGTGCTCAGGAGTTACTCCTGGCTCTGTGCTCAGAAATCACTTCTGGCAGCCTCAGGGGACCATATGGGATTTCAAGGATCTAACCCAGGGGTCGGCCACGTGCAAGGCAAAGCAATAACCACTATGCCTCCCTTCTTATCTGCCTCCTTGTATCCTGCATAGGCAGCCAGCCTTGGAGGGGGAGAAAGAAGTGGAGGCTTGGCTTCCTCCTCAATCGAACAAGTCTGGAAAATCGGAAGGGGAGCTTTTAGTAGGACTCAGGTCTACAGACCTTTGTTTCACAACTAGCCTATTGATGCCATAACTTCTAAGCAATTATTATGAGGAAATTAAGCCAGCGTTCTCTTGCATCAGGCAGCCACAATGTGCTGCCTACCTGTGGGGTAGAACTATTGAACTCAGTTGGAGTCAGGCTACTTCCTCCTCCTTTCCACCACACAGTGGCACCTGCTGGCCCTGGGCTTTAGCCTTGCACTGATGCCCCTGGGCTAAGTGGAGGTTGGAAGTAGTATTTGCACAATGATGCCTCATTAGCCCCAGTGGGTTTCAACTTCAAGTTATTTCGAGTAGCTTGGAAGCTGGGGCTGTTTTTAGTAGACCATAGAGGGTGAAGTAGGTTTATATATGTTTCCTGTTTTTACATGTGTTTTCTTGCTGTGCAGAAACTGTTTTGAAAGTGCAGATTCATGTTGGACAGGAGCCTTGTTTTAGAAGTGGTGTGCAGAGTCGCAGAGACCTGAAAGCCAACCTCACAGATCAAGCCTGGTGTGGGCCAGGCTTTCTGTGGCCTGAGAACAGGTCTCTGTGGTCTTGTTCCATTTTAGTAAGTTCTTCCTTCCAGTAGAACTGACTGTTGAAAAGCTGGGGAAGATTTTTCTAGAAGCTTCTAGAGGTAAACTAGTGGGTTTATCAGCTATTTTGGTTTTTGAGCCACCCCTGGTGGCGCTCGGGGGTCCCTCCTGACTCTACTCTCAGAAATCACTTCTGGCAGGCTCTGGGGGCCATATGAGATGCCGGGGATCAAACCTGGGTCCATCCTGGGTTGGCCAGTGCAAAGCAAACACCCTACCACTATGCTATCGCTCCAGCCCCCAGTTTAGCTGTTTTGTAAGCTTATTTCTTAGCTTATTGAAAGATTTTACCATGAAATTCATTCCTTTGTTTATCTCACTATACAGAATGATTTTACTTTACAAAAATTGGCTATAGTCAGGCAGGTCCATTCCAGGGTAGCTTCTGCTCTGTGCAATCTCTTTGTTGTCAGGTGATTTTACTATAGTGACCTTTATGTGGGGACTAGTTTAGACTTTTGGAAGAGAGAAAGGGGCTTTTTCTTTCAGGGAAGATGAGATGCCCTTTGTTCTCCTTCTGCAGTTGGTCATTACCAGTAAACAGAAGGGCCTGGACACCAGCAGATGTGTGGCAAATCCAGGCCACCTGGAAGCAGAGCAGGAACAGACCCAAGTGCTTCTGCAGGGGTTACCTATTTTCTGTTCTACTTGGTCAGGCACAGGTGGGGGTACTCCCATTTGCAATTTCTGAACTTGAAGATTGAGTTACCAATATCAGATGTTCTGAGTCATATGCTCTTCTGGAGCTTTAAATGAGTCTAAGGGGATTGCTAGAAATGCAGAATCATGGGACCAGAGAGATAGTAACAGGGTAAAGTTGTTTCACCCTGTCCCAAATTTGATCCCAGTGTGCTTATGGTCCCCCCAGCACAGAGCTAGAAGTAAGTCCTGAGCATTTTTAGATACCATCTGAAAGCTAATAATAATAATAATAATAATAATAATAATAATAATAATAATAAAAGTAAAAAAGCCCAAAGGCAGACTCTCTCCCTGTCCAAACTGGCTGGGTTTACAAGGTCTTTCTGACATCTATGCACAGAATTGCTGATCTCAAGAATAGAAAAGGGGCAGAGGGGAAAGCTATAGGATGAGAACAAATGACAGGCCTTACCTTCCTGGGACTACAAAGAAGTTATGGAAACCTGGCTGGCGGGCTCAGCATTGCAAGGACAATTTTACATTATGACTCATTCTTGTTACTCCCCACTTAGGGGGGCACGCACCAAAATCGCCTCCCTGGCTTTCCTGGTGCAGTCTAACTTTTTCTTCCAAGAAACATCTGCTAGAAGGCCCACATAGAGGTCTATTATGGATGGATCCTTTGCGTGGATGGCTAGCGATATTTCTCTCATACCCACCATGTGACTGTGACCCTGCTCTCTATAACCAGGCCTCAGTGTTTCTCCTAAATAAAGAAAATACAGTACAGAAAAAACCGCCAAAAGTCTCCTGCTGAGCTCTTTTGTGATCTCTCTCCCCCCATTTCCTGATAGGTATCTGGGGTCTCTTTACCAGTCTCTTCATATGCTAATTCTAGCTCTGATCTCATTGGTTCATCCCCTTTTCTTTTCTCCCTGGCTACGCCCCAAAAATCCGTCTATATAAGGCCCGATTCAGGAATAAACTCTCTCTCTGGCCTCTCCCTCACCGCTTGTTTTCACCATGTAATTCTGTGTGGTTTTATTTATTTCATATTTCATATTCGTCCGCTCGTGCATCTGCTTGATTCCCAGTGGAAAAATAAACCCACTAAGGTTTGCTTCAGGGACTTTTATCTAATTACGATAAAAGTCCGCAGCACATTCTAGATTATTTTATGGATCAAAAACTCGAGTCAACAAGTTACAGATCTGCCTTACTGATCTTCAGATGCGAAAGTAGCTTGGGGAGAGAAAAGTACAACTGAGTCTTGGATCCAGCAAAGCTGGAGGAGAAGCTCAGGATGACTTAGGTTTTATTTTCTAAAATGTCAGGGACAGGATCCTTTGGGGATCCTGGGACATAGCTGGTCCTGATACCTTTCCCCACCCCCACTCTGCTACTTTACATGAGCCTGTTCCATCTTTCTCCACATACACATATGTGGACTTGTCTGATTCTTTTGAGTTTTTATTTTATGATTAGCTCATTGGTTGCATCATGCAGTATTTTCCAGCTGACATGTGGCTGGAGTCAGAGGCAAGTGCTACCAGAACGGGTGGTCTGAGAGTTCTCATGGCCTCTACTTAAACCAAGCACTTGTGCCCATTCTCCTCACAGGAATCCAGAATATTGGTAATTGTTCCACCATCTTCAAGATGCAGAGTTTGACACCATACAGGGTCATATTGTGATTGCAATATCCTGTTAAATGCGTTTTTTCCCTCTGCTGACCCTGCTTTCTTTCCTTGTGACAATTTGTTCCCTGACTAAGTTCTGGCCATCATGCACCTGGCAGAACTACTATTCTCTGCCCAAACTGGGACTTTTCCTCCAAACTCTAGGAAGAACTTCCTTTGCATAGAAATACCCTTCTGTTCCCTAAAACTTTGAAATTCTTTCTTACAGCCTCTAAGATGCCCCTCCTGGTGAGAGAGATGATGAATCTGCTCTGCTCCATTTCTGAGAAGAGGAAAATGAAGGCAGCCATCAAGCACTCTGGGAGGGGCGCCCTGGTCACAGGGGCTGTGGCTTTTGTAGGCGGTTTGGTAGGAGGCCCACCAGGACTAGCTGTTGGTAAGTGCCTTGAGACTCAATCAGACTCCTTAGGGGTCCTAAACAGGTCTTGGAAACCACAGACTGCATGAAGTGATGTTGCAGACCCATGTGAAGAGATGGCTGAACTTACATTTACAGTGAAATGAGCTTTTGGCCCATAGATTTTCCTGTTAACAGTGAAGTTGTGCTCAGTTGAAGCTCACTCTCTGATTGTCTTGGAAGTAGAGGGTACTCACACCAGTGCTGTGCACCCCTAGAATTCAACCTCTCCCCACCAAATCCCTAGGGAAATGGCCTCGAGTTTTAAAATATACAAAGGGTGTTGCCCCTTAGATGGCAGGATTCCCCACCCTGTCATTGTTAATCCATACCCCAGAAGGGCATGTGGGAGGAAGTAAGGTTTGCCCAGCACCTTCTAGAAGCAGAATTTTTCTGGCTATTATCCACAGGCCAGCTTACTCCGAAAGTCTCTCCTATCGAGAGCAAACAATCCAATGCAAAAAAACAACACACCCACTTAGAGTGGCTATCATTCCACCTGTCTGTTTACCTCCTTCAATTTGAGAACTGAGCTAATTTCCCATCATTCCTTAGAGCTAGATGAAGTATTTTTAGGTGTTAGAAGCAGAAAAAAGGGGCCGGAGAGATAGCATGGAGGTAAGGCATTTGCCTTTCATGCAGAAGGTCATCGGTTTGAATCCCGGCGTCCCATATGGTCCCCCGTGCCTGCCAGGAGCAATTTCTGAGCATGAAGCCAGGAGTAACCCCTGAGCACTGCCGGGTGTGACCCAAAAACCACAAAAACAAAAAAAAAAAAAAAAACAAAAAAAAAAGAAGCAGAAAAAAATTCCTGTGTCCCAGGCCCTAGAAGATCCACTTGTTTCAGGTAGTGTGGCCTGAATATAGTACCAAAGAAGGGCGGGAGAGAAAGTACTATGATAGGGCATTTGCTTTGCATGCAGCCAACCCAGGACAGACATTGGTTTGATCCTCGGTATCCCATATGTTCCCCTGAGGCTGCCAGGAATGATTTCTGAGTGCAGAGCAGGAGTAAGCTCTGAGCACCACCAGGTGTGCCCCCCTCCCC
The DNA here is from genome assembly GCF_024139225.1 of Suncus etruscus. Lineage (NCBI taxonomy): Eukaryota > Metazoa > Chordata > Mammalia > Eulipotyphla > Soricidae > Suncus > Suncus etruscus. The sequence goes on along the minus strand of NC_064861.1, from coordinate 75,695,130 downwards.
CCTCAAAAAAAGAATAGTACCAAAGAGCTGGTCCTCACCCTTTGACTTGGGGATGAACCAAGTAAGGCCACCTTTGAGGTGGCTCCAGATGGACACCAGGACATCTGCTAAAGGCAGGTTTACTAGGTTGGTCTCTGCATCTGCTCACTAACTGCTTTTTCTTTACTGGGTTCAGAATCTGATGAAATCCTTTCTTTTTTTTTTTTTTTTTTTTTGGTTTTTGGGCCACACTCATTTGACGCTCAGGGGTTACTCCTGGCTATGCGCTCAGAAATCGCCCCTGGCTTGGGGGGACCATATGGGACACCAGGGGATCGAACCACGGTCAGTCCGTCCTACGCTAGCGCTGGCAAGGCAGACACCTTACCTCTAGCGCCACCTTCCCGGCCCCGTCTTTTTTTTCTTTTTTTTTTTTTTTAATTTTATTTTATTGAAAACATTACAAAGTCCTTCTTAGTTGAATTTCAAATATATAGTGAGTAAGGGTCATTCCCATCACCATTTAATCTCCCTCCACCAATGAACTTAGAGTGTATCATATACCACCGCCTTTAGCTTCCCAGCCTGCCAGTATAACAGGCCCATTTCAGTTTATATTGTTTAAGTTTAGGTCTCTTGATTTTATTGTTGTTGACTTTATTGGTTTTGTTTTTGGTTTTATTTGGGGGGGGGTCACACCTGGCGGTGCTCAGGGCTTACTCCTGGCTATGTTCTTTCCATACTGTAAATAGGTGAACCTTCCATTTCTGGCCATCTAGAAGTAGCCAGCTAGGATAGAGACAAGGCTACTGCCTTCTCCTTTGGGACATGCATTATCTTTGTCCCATTTCATTTCTTGTACTCCGGGAGGACTTGCAAGTGTTACATACTTTATAGCAGCACTCAGATTCTATTTAGGGAACACTTTTTTCATATTTTTTTGTTTGTTTTTGGTTTTGGTTTTTGGGCCACAGCTGGCAGCACTCAGGGGTTACTCCTGGCTATGTGCTCAGAAGTTGCTCCTGGCAGGGGACTATATGGGATGCCGGAATTCAAACCGGGTCCATCCTGTGTTAGCTATGTGCAAGGCAAACACCTTACCACTGTGCTATTGCTCCAGCTCCTATTATTGTTGACTTTGGCTTTTGATGAAATCTTTTCTGTACAATTCAGATACTTAGCTCACTGACAAAGCCTCCTGCTTTCTTCTACCCTTTGTGAGGAGAATTGATATTGCCCTTATCTAGTTTTTTCCAAACTGTGAATGGGTGAACCTTTCAATTCTGCCCATCTAGGAAGTAGCCAGCTAGGACAGAGACAAGGCTACTGCCTTCTCTTTTGGCACATGCATTATCTTTGTCCCGTTTTCGCAGCACTCAGATTCTATTTAGGGAGCAAATGTTTTATCCAGATGAATAAATGTGGGTAGAGAACAGAAGTCTACACTGAGAACTCACAACTGCTGATCATGGGCAGGAGCATCATTTTATCAAGAAAACAAAGGAATTTTCTTTTTGTCCAAGAGTTAGTAATTGACTGGTTGATATGCCTGATGGTATTTTGCATTCAGTGCTGCTTTAAATCATATACTCATGTTCTCATAAAGGTTTAGTACAGGTAAGTGCAATTCTTAGTGTACTGTTTCACTTGTGTCATGGGGGGAAAGTTTGAGAAAACTCATAAATAACTGGGTTTTTCTCTCAGACTCTCCAGTCTCCTAAGGAAGAAGGGAAGCCTGTTGGGACCAGTTTCTGATCCTGTCTGTGCTTCCTCACCCCAGCAGGCTTCCTGCAGATGAATCTCAAAGACTCAGGCTCTATGATTTCAGATGAATTTTTTATTTAGGAACAATACCAGACTTACAAAGAAATCATAAAGGAAAGATGAATTTTTCTGTCTCCCTGACCCAGGATCATTGTTGATGTTAGTATAGTAGATTACCATGGAACTTTGGTCAAAACTAAGCATGTACATTGGCAATTTAGTTCATCTTCAGACTTTGCATTTCAAAGAGTTTTGCAATAATAATCCTCTATCTCTGGGCCCAGAGAGATAGCACAGCGGTGTTTGCCTTGCAAGCAGCCAATCCAGGACCTAAGGTGGTTGCAAGGCAAACACCACTATGCTATCTCTCCGGGTTCAAATCCTGGTGTCCCATATGGTCCCCCATGCCTGACAGGAGCTATTTCTGAACAGACAGCCAGGAGTAAACCCTGAGCACCGCCAGGTGTGGCCCAAAAACAAAACCAAAAATAATAATAATAATAATAATCCTCTATCTCAGACCTCATCTTATGATTCCATTGGCACATTTTGTCCTCATGTTTCCTTGGTCTCCCCTGATCTGTAACAGTTTCTTAGATTTAGTGTGTTTTTTTCTTGACCTTGACAGCTGTTGGTTTTTGTTTTTTGTTTTTTTAAGTGGGACCTCCCAGTCTGTGCTCATGAATCCTTTCTGGCAATTCATGGCCACTCTTGGCCACCCACATAGTGCTTGGGGTGAGCTTTCAGGGCTGTGCTCAGAGTGCACAGTGGGGGTGGGAGACCATGTGGTACAAGAGATTGAACCAATGTTGAGCTTACCTCTACATAGGTACCATTTTTCAACACCTGACCATAATTGATTTGAGAAACTCTTTGGCAAGTTATTACAGAACTTTCTCAGTCTGATTATGCTGAGGTGCTTTTCAGGACAAGATAGGATTTCTGGCTTGTTGGAAAGAATACAGAGAAGGGGACCTTTTCATTCCATCATTTTGATATACATAACATGTACAGGTGCTTGTAGGGAGTTTCTATCTGGTTAAGACACTGTGTGCCAGGCAGCTTCACAATAAAATTGCTGCTTGTCCTTTTCAACTTCGTTCTCTCCAGTCACCAAGTCCTACTGGATTGCAGCATTTACATATCTGATTACTGTTATTTTAAAACCATGGGACTTTAAAAAGCTCAACCTCTGTGTGGTGGCAGTCTGCTGGCAAGGGGTAACCATTGCCCTATCGACAGGGATTCTGTACTCCTGCTCACCCACCTACTCAGTCGCTCTGCTCCTTTCTTGTGCCCTCCGGTATGGCACTTGCATAAGACAACATTCCTGTAGCAGACTGCCAGCTGGTTTGACAGAGACAAACCCAGCTGATTTGACAGAGACAGGGACTCCAGGTACTGACATACTGTGTCTTCAATTTGATCATCCACATACATTAAAAAACTTTTTTGCCATTAAAATATTTTTGACCTTTGGTTTATCATCATACAAATTTGCATCAGATAAATAAAAAACATTTTGGTTATCTATCCCCCAGAATTCTTTTATCATGTAATTTGACTAGATATTTAAAGAGTTTAAGAGCAAGGAGCATATCAACTATTTGATGAGAGGAACTTCACCTCACCACTGAGTGGGTTCTTCTTGGATTTGCCCTTAATCTCTGGCTTGTCCTTAGTCCTCAGTTCTGGAAAAGGGTCACATTTGCACTACTTTTAGGTAGGAGGCACTTCGTGTGGCCTCTGTGGATGTGGAGCTTAGGGAAGAGCAATCTTGGGTATGAATGGTCTGAACCAGATTGAGCAAAAATCACATAAACACTGCTTTCTATAACAACTGGTGGAACCAGCCTGTTCTTACCAGTCCTGAATGTCCCCACTCATTAGGACCATGGATCTGCTCTCAGTGAAAAATGAGGCTACTATTTATACTGATTCATCTAACTGACCCTTTCTTTTGTTTTTCTAGGAGGGGCAGTAGGGGGTCTTTTAGGTGCCTGGATGACCAGTGGACAATTTAAGCCAGTTCCTCAGATCTTAATGGAGCTACCACCGACTGAGCAGCAGAAACTCTTTAACGAAGCTTCTGCCATCATCAGGCACCTGGATTGGACCGATGCTGTGCAACTGACCACGCTGGTTATGGGCAGTGAGATTCTGCAGCAGCAGCTACTGGGAATGTTGGTGAACTATGTCAGCAAGGAGCTCCAGGCTGAGATTCAGTACGATGACTAAGCTGTTCTTCCCACGAAGTGGAGTAACTCAGGAAGTGCCTGGGAGTTAGGAAAGCCCCATGTGCAGGACCTGAACATGAGCTCAGCCTCCCGTGAGAGAGGTTCCTGCTGTGCTGAATCATGCTTGGAAATTGTTTTGAAGATGTGTTTTTTGGCCTGTGGGTTACTGTGCATGGATGTTCCTTCTGTGTGAGCTGGGGAGAGTGCTCTTGCAGTGCCTTGGGTTTTGTAAACCTCATCTCAAACTGGAGGCAGGAAGTTCACCTGGTCAGTCTTCTCCCCTAAGAAGAATGACTGACTGGTCTGAAGTGTTGCTGCAGAAAAGTCTTCCCTTTGGGACCCAGGCTGAAGTCACCTCTTCCTCTTGGATGGGCCCCTTCCTGGATAAGTGACTCCCAACTGGCCTCAGAGAGCAGGGCATCAAGTGTGCTCAGTACATTGTCCCACCACTGCAGACCTGAGCCTACCCTCTCTTCATCTATAGTTGTGATAGTTCTTTCTAAATCTAGAACTTTCAGTAAAACACTTTTTGTTTTCTTTGTGGTAGGTAGGATCATAAACTAAGAATTGTTCCTACTCTGAAGTTTCTCCTTTATTCACTTAGTTTCAGAATTACATCTCAATCAGTCTATCATTAAATTACAATAAACTTTTTCTGAACAGTCCTTTTGCAATACGTTCTGTGTAGAACACCTCTAAAGACTCAGACTTATAGCCAGTCTTGGAACAAAAGGAAAACAGATTTGTGGCTTGAAGAAATTAGAGGAGAGCCTTTGCCTCCTATGCTGCCAGTTTGACCCCTCATCCTCCACTATTCACAGCCTGTCCCTCCTTAGGACCCAGGACTTTCTCCACAGCCTCTCTAATACAGAGCAAGGATAACCTGCTAAGGAGAGTACTTGTCTTTTTTTTTTTTCTTTTTTTTTTTTTTTTTTTTGAGAGTACTTGTCTTGGTGTGGCAAAACAACCTCAGTGAACAAGGTCCCACAGTAAGAAGGAAAGACCTACAGGTCTTAGAGAAATAGCTCTCCAGCTGACTCCTGTCACAGGGACCTTGTCTCACATTCCAGGAGCTGATGAAGCTACTCAGCTTTCATGAGCTGCTTGAATAGCTTATTGAACTGATCATTTCTGCTATTCCTGCCTAATAAGGCCTTCATGTGCTCCCTTGAACGAAAAAAATCTAAATTCAGGGTATGTCATCCCCCATTTTTATTTTTTAATCATCGTTAGTGGTTTTTATTGTTGCCCTCTTTTTTTTTTTTTTTTTTTTTTTTTTTTTTGGTTTTTGGGCCACACCCGGCGGTGCTCAGGGGTTACTCCTGGCTATCTGCTCAGAAATAGCTCCTGGCAGGCACGGGGGACCATATGGGACACCGGGATTCGAACCAACCACCTTTGGTCCTGGATTGGCTGCTTGCAAGGCAAACGCCACTGTTATCTCTCAGGGCCCTGTTGTTGCCCCCTTGAATGCAGAGCATTGTGAAGCATTGAAAATGGTGAACCAGGGGCCGGGCGGTGGCGCTAAAGGTAAGGTGCCTGCCTTACCTGCGCTAGCCTAGGACGGACCGCGGTTCGATCCCCCGGCATCCCATATGGTCCCCCAAGCCAGGAGCGACTTCTGAGCGCATAGCCAGGAGTAACCCCTGAGCGTCACCGGGTGTGGCCCAAAAACCAAAAAAAAAAAAAAAAAAATGGTGAACCAGGGGCCATAGTGGTAGCACAGTGGTAGGGCATTTGCCTTGCATGTGGCTGACCCAGGGTAGACCTGGGTTTGAGTGCAGAGCCAGGAGTAACCCCTGAGCGGCACTGGGTGTGGCCCAAAAATTTCCTTTTAACTGACCCCTGCCTCAGATTCTACCCAGTTGCAGCTAGAATGAGCAATTTCTTTAACTCTTAAAAATTCTTTAGAACTGATTCATTTCCTTTTATTTATCCACTGATTTAAAAAATGTGAAAAATTGGGTTGGAGATAGCCTGGAGGTAGGGTGTTTGCCTTGCATGCAGAAGGATGGTGGTTCGAATCCCAGCATCCCATATGGTACCCTGAGCCTGCCAGGAGTAATTTCTGAGCCCAGAGAGCCAAGAGTAACCCCTGAGTACTGCCGGGTATGACCCAAAAAAACAAACAAAAAAAGTGGAAAATTCTTAAAAGTATAATGAAATAAAAGTACTACTAATTTAATCACTTAGAAAACCACATTAGTGGGGCCGGTGTGGTGGCGCTAGAGGTAAGGTGTGTCTGCCTTGCCAGTGCTAGCCTAGGATGGAACGCAGTCCGATCCCCCTGTGTCCCATATGGTCCCCCAAGCCGGGAGTGACTTCTGAGCACATAGCCAGAGTAACCCCTGAGCATTACTGGGTGTGGCCCAAAAACCAAAAAAAAAAAAGAAGAAGAAAACCACATTAGCAAGTTTGGCATGTTTATTATCATTTTATGTATATCTACATATTTATTTCTTTTGTGTTTGCATTCTTTGTGTTCTGTTTTTGTATTTTGGGCCACATCCAATGATACTCAGGAGTTACTCCTGGCTCTGCACCCAGAAATCATTCTTGATAGTGCTCAGGAAACCAGATGGGATTCCAGGGATTGAATCCAGGTTGTTCATAAACAAGACAAGTGCCCTACTTGCTGTATTATCACTCCATTCTCTGTGGTTGCCTTCTTATTGGTTAGATCTCTTTGAACACTTTGCCAATGAACATTATTAACCTTTGTGATGTATGAAGTTTGAAATTTCTTGTCAACATATGTAAAACCAATAACAAAATTAGTTCTCTGGTCTGGTTTTCTTATTTTCACTATTATAATGCTGCAGTGAATATTTTTGTATTAATATATTCTTCATATTTTGGAAAGTTATAGACTGCAAAGGCCCAAGGCTACCAAAGCTGCAGAACTGCATGCTGCAGAATCCCATGGTTGCCAGGGCCCAGTGCTACAAGGTTCATTGCCAGGTAGGGCCTCTGCCCACCCAGGGATGCCAACATGTAGCAACCACCTGCCCAAGAGGCCTGCCACCACTGCTGAGTGGGGTTCAGAGAGAGAGAGAGAGAGAGAAAGAGATTCACCAGCCAAAGGTAACCCTGGGAGGCCCTAGTACAAAACATACAAAGCAGGCAACATCTCTCCAATGCTTTATCTCTTTCCCAGACGCCCCTGCTGACCAGCAGGTGCTGCTCTGTTCACTATCCTGGGCCCCCTCACATAGGTCCAAGTTTCTTTTTCTACCTGGCATGACAAGAGGGCGTTCAACTGTCCAGGTTCAACAGTCATTACAATGAGGGTTTCCAAGGGGCATGTCTAAGTCCAACTGCCAAGTTGAGTATCCAAGTCCAACTGCCATACAATAGACAATCTTCAGAATAGAATCTTCATGGTGAAGCTGTTGAATTGAAAAGTTTAGACTATTGTATATGATCAAATTCTTTTCAGACAGTACTAATAAATTTCCTCTCCCAACAACAGAGTTTGGGGGGACACAGTTCATTGTACTCTCACCAAAAATAGAATACTCTCTTAAACCTTTTCTGGAGGTTCTGAGTAGACTAGACAAAGCCAGGCTGACCTGTGCAGCAGTGCTAAGGCCCCCAGGGAAGGTCTGAGCAGAGGCCTGCCTGTGACTTGCAGGGCAATGGCAAGCAGGTGGCCTGGATGAAAATGACCTAGAAAGCATGGGGAAAGGCTTTGGAAAGGAAGCCTTGGTGGGGAGAACCCAGCAATTATAAAAAGAAACCATCTGCTCAGGGCCCGTTATTAACCTGCTTCGAATGTTGATGTAATGTGCCAAGTGAGATTTTTTTCATAGGCAGATGGTGTGTTTTTAGCTAGAATGAACCAATCTATCTCCCTCCCTCTCTTTCCATCTCTTCCCTCCCTCCCTTCCATCTTTCCCTTCCTTCCCTTCTTCCCTTCCCTTTTTCTTTCTCTCCTTCATGCTTTTCTTCTTTCCTTCCTTCCTTTGCAACTCCCTTCCTTCCTTCCTTCTTTCCTTCCTTCCTTCCTCCCTTCCTTCCTTCTCTCTCTCCTTCCTTCCTTCTCTCCTTCCCTTCCTTCATTCTACAGAAGGTGGGCATTTGGGGTCTGGATGAATGCAGTCAACTGTCTGCATTAATCTTGGGGAGGCGCCATCTAGTGGCCCATAGGACTCATGCCCTCCTAGTGCATGCATTTGGGGGCTAGACAGAATGAAGTAAGCTGTCTGCATTAGTCGTTGGGAGGCGCCATCTAGTGGCCCGTAGGGTTCACGCCTTTCTAGTGGCTTACATCCTGTCCTCAGCCTGTCCACAGGGGACCTCCAAGAAGGCGCTACCTGCTCCTTTGCTGACTGTGTTTATGCTGACTTTATTAGATGGAAGAGACATCTCATACTACGGGCAGCTGACAGAGTTCTGTGCTAACTGTCTGAATTTAAATTTCGGGGGGGGGGGGGTCACACTCAGCAGTGCTCAGGGGTTACTCCTGGCTCTACACTCAGAAATCGCTCCTGGCAGGTTCAGGAGACGCTATGGGATGCCAGGATTCGAACCACTGTCCTTCTGCATGCAAGCAAACGCCTTACCTCCATGCTATTTCTTCGGCCCCTATCTGACTGAATTTAGTTCAAGTACAGGGTAACTGTACTTATGGCAGCTACCCTGACCCCAAATACATTGTAGATGAAAGGAGTTGAAAGACATTTTTCTAAACTATTGAAGTGGTGAGGGGAAAGAGAGAGTACAGTGGTAGGGCCTGAGCATCCTATATGGTCCCCCAAGACTGCCAGGAATAATTCATGAGCACAGAGCTTAAACCAAATAATAAAAAAATAAAATAAACTATTGATTTTTACATTTTGTGAGTTTTTTTTTAAGAAATAGGACATTACTCATTCTCATTAACAGTTGACCAGATGTCTCAATATGAAGCTCACCACAAAGAGTAGTGAGTGTAGTTAGGGAAATAACTACACTAACAACAAGCATGACAGTGTTAATGAGTGAGAGAAGTAGAATGTCTGTCTTGAATACAGATGGTGGGGGAATATCATAGGTGGTGGGAATGTTGCACTGGTGAAGGGGGGTGTTCTGTTTATGACTGAAACCCAACTACAATCATGCTTGTAATCATGGTGCTTAAATAAATGTTTTTTTTTGTTTTTGTTTTTGGGCCACACCCGGTGACGCTCATACTCCTGGCTATGTGCTCAGAAATTGCTCCTAGCTTGGGGGACCTTATGGGACACTGGGGATTGAACCAAGATCCTTCCTGGGTCAGCCACATGCAAGGCAAATGGCCTACTACTGCACTAGTGTTCCAGCCCCTTAAATAAAGATTTTATTTAAAAAAAAATTGAGCAAATATAAAGATAATCCCTTGGATAAATTTTCTATGCACCAATTAGTTAATAAAAAAGATATAATTTGATAAAATTGTATTGAACTCAGAAGTGATAGAGGAAATGATGTGTTCACACAAATAGACCCTGCTGGAAGAATGCACAATGAAGCAGTCTTTGGGGACAGTTACTTAAACAAATAAAACATAAGAAATATATACTTTCCAGCCAACAAATTTCACTTCAGAGAAAATATTACTATGAAACAGTTCAAGTGGAAAAAATGTTTATAGTACTGCTATTTATAATAGTAGGAAAAGGGGCCGGGTAGGTGGCGCTGGAGGTAAGGTGTCTGCCTTTCAAGCTCTAGCCAAGGAAGGACCACGGTTCGATCCCCCGGCGTCCCATATGGTCCCCCCAAGCCAGGGGCGATTTCTGAGCACATAGCCAGGAGTAACCCCTGAGAGTCAAACGGGTGTGGCCCAAAAACCAAAAAAAAAAAAAAAAAAAAAAATAGTAGGAAAAAGGGGAACCAATTACATTGTTTGAACAATAGGGAACTTGAGTCAACAGGGGCAATATTGTTGCTATTCTAATAGCCATTGTGAAGACTACCAAGTTGGGATAGGCCCACGAATTCAGTGGAATTGCTCCATCTGCATGATTCACTAGACAGAAAATTCATACTTATGTACTAGAGAAAAAAAAACATTTTTTAAAAAAGAGAGACATAACTACTGCTGGAGCATCAAGCACATCTGAGCACCCTAGCAACTCCAGGTGTGACCTCACCAACCCATTCCCTAACTCCTCCCCAACCCCAAAAAGAATGTTAACATGTCCTTGAACAAAAGTAGAATCAGGAGCTGGAGTGATAGCACAGCAGGTAGGGCATTTGCCTTGCATGTGGCCAACCCAGGATGGATCCAGGTTTGATCCCCAGCATCCCATATGGTCCCCCAAGCCTGCCAGGAGCTATTTCTGAGTGCAGAGACAGGAATAACCCCTGAGCACACCTTGGTGTGGCCCCAAAACAAACAAACAAACAATAAAAAAAAACACAAAGAAACAAGAATCAGCCTGGTTCTCAACTACCTGGGACTGTTTAAGTTCACCTATATTCTAGGCAGTGTCCTTACCAACCTGCTGTGGGGCCCTCCCCAAAATGGGATATTACTGTTATATGAAGTCCCCCAGAATAAGTGCAGATGGGAGTTCTGTGCCTGCTGAGAACATTAGTCAGTGCCCAGTTATCACCAACTGTGGCAGTAGGTCTCCATGCTGGGAACTAACTGTGAAGGAGGGTCTTTCTCTCTGATTAAAAAAAAAGTGAATTTTGCTAAAGCTAAAGAATAAAAATTAAGAGACACAGAGTGGGGACTAGAACAAAAGCACAGCAGATAGGATTTGCCTTGTATGTGGCCCACCTGGGTTTGGTCCTTAGCTTCCTGTATGGTCCCTAGCTAGAACTTGCCAGAAGTGAGTTCTGAGCGCAGAGCCAGGAGTGATTTCTTAGCGCAGAGTTAGGAGTAGCCCCTGAACACAGCTGGGCTGACCCCCCACCAAAAAAAAAGAGACAAAGTGGCAAAATGAATGAAAAATTGAATCTAACATTCTTCTGCTTGCAAGAAACACGTTTGAATAGTCAGAGAAAACACGGACTCAAAGTCAAAGGTTGAAAGACAATCTTTCAGGCAAACAATTCCCTTAAAAAGGCTGTGGAGGGAGGCCAGAGCAATAATGCAGTGGTAAGGCATTTGCCTTGCATGCAACTGACCCAGGACAGACCTCGGTTTGATCACTGGCATTCCATATGGTTCCCCAAGTAGGAGAGATTTCTAAGAGCATAGCTAGGAGTAGCCCCTGAGCATCACAGGGTATGGCCAAAATCCAAAAATAAATAAATAAATAAATAAATAAATAAATAAATAAATAAATAAATAAATAAATAAATGGCTATGGAGAGGACCTAAGAGCGATAGCCAGTGGGTAGGGTATTTGCCTTGCTTGCAGCTGATCCAGGTTCAATCCCTAGCATCCCAAATGGTCAACTAAGGTGTACTTTCTAAGCTCAGAGCCAGGAATGATCCCTGTACACTGACAGATGTGGCCAAAAACAAAACAGAAAAAAAAAAAAAAAAAGACTGGGGAACCCATACTAATATCAGAAGACACAGACCTCAGGATCAAAAAGATAATAAGAGGGGGGGGTTCTTTTTCTTTCTTTCTTTCTTTCTTTCTTCCTTCCTTCCTTCCTTCCTTCCTTCCTTCCTTCCTTCCTTCCTTCCTTCCTTCCTTCCTTCCTTCCTTCCTTCCTTCCTTCCTTCCTTCTTTCTTTCTTTCTCTTTCTTTCTTTCTTTCTATCTTTCTTTCTTTCTTTCTTTCTTCCTTTCTTTTGAGAGGGTCATTTCTTAATCATCAAGAGATCTGTACTTGATGAAGAAATCACACTCATAAACATATATACACCCAATGAGGGGCCAGAAAAATATTTCACTGCTAACAAACTTGAAGAAAGACATCAATAGTAACACAATAGTAGTTGGAGACATCAACACCATTCTATCACCTCTTGATAGATCAAGAAATCCAAAAACCAGGCGCAGGAACAGTGGCGCAGCCGTAAAGCATTTGCCTTGCACGCGGCTGACCTAGGATGGACTGCTGTTCAATCCCCCGGCATCCTATATGGTCCCCCAAGCCAGGAGTGATTTCTGAAGCCAGGAGCGATTTCTGAGCCCATAGCCAGAAGTAACCCCTGAGCATCACAGGGTGTGGCCCAAACAAAACAAAACAAAACAAAAAATCCAAAAACTTCTTTTATTGGACTTAGAAGAGCTTTCTCCTCCAGTCCCCAGCTCCTAGCCCCAAGTATATGTTTGTCCTCTGGGTCCTCCCTTGCTCGAGGTAGGTACCCCAAAATCTGCTCAGTAAATATTTGAAGAGTACAAACACCTCCCACCCACCACCCTTCAACCTGCCCCTGAAAACACACACACACACACACACACACACACACACACACACACACAGAGGTTCAGAAAAGGAAAGGAGCTGACTGGCACACACTGAAGCCTTGGGCTACCCAGAATCTGCTGAAACCCAATGCAAAAAGCTCCAGATTCAAAGGTGGCCTCTCCCCTGCTCAAACCCCCAAGAGGGTCACTTCCTGCCTTTAGAACCACTCAGAGGCAGGCCACCGGAAGTGGCTGTCTTGGTTTGCAAGTGTGGTCTGAGATGGTAAAATCCAGGCTGAGAACTGGGTCAGCCTTGCAGTCATGCCCTCCCTACTGGTGTGGGGGCAGAAGTGGCCACACCTTCTCTAGATAGCCCTTTTCTTTTTTTCTTTTTTTTTTTTTTTTTTGGTTTTTGGGCCACACCCGGCGGTGCTCAGGGGTTACTCCTGGCTGTCTGCTCAGAAATAGCTCCTGGCAGGCACGGGGGACCATATGAGACACCGGGATTTGAACCAACCACCTTAGGTCCTGGATCGGCTGCTTGCAAGGCAAACACCGCTGTGCTATCTCTCCGGGCCCTAGATAGCCCTTTTCTTAGAAAATAGCTGGGGCATAAGAGGCCAGATGGGAGAAATGCACTAAAACAACCTGGACTATATTTCCCCAGGCCTGTAAAAATGTCTGACATAGGGCCCGGAGAGATAGCACAGCGGTGTTTGCCTTGCAAGCAGCCGATCCAGGACCAAAGGTGGTTGGTTCGAATCCCGGTGTCCCAGATGGTCCCCCGTGCCTGCCAGGAGCTATTTCTGAGCAGACAGCCAGGAGTAACCCCTGAGCACCGCCAGGTGTGACCCAAAAATTAAAAAAAAAAATGTCTGACATCATCTATCCAGAAAGCTCTGTCTGGGTGGAGGTGCCTGAGAGAGCAACAGACAGCATCAAGGATTAATCCCTGATTTTTAAAAAGAGACCAGGGTGACCACTGTTCACCCAGTGCCTTGACTAGAGTCAAGACTCTGTAGCTCTTTCATGACTATACCTCCAGCCTCTGTCTCAGATTCATTCATTAAGTCAACAAATATTTAGGATAAGGAATAGGGCTGGATAATAAATTCACTGGCAGGGGCAGAGTCCATGTGCAGATGGGATTAAGATTCACCAGTGGTTCCTAGGGATATACCCTAGGAACATAAAAATACAATAAAAAAATCCCTTCCTCACACCTATATTCATTGCAGCGCTATTTACAATAACCAGACTCTGGAAACAACCAAGATGCCCTTCAGCAGAAGAATGGCTAAAGAAACTGTGGTACATATACACAATGGAATATTATGCAACCATCAGGAGAGACAAAGTCATGAAATTTTCCTATACTTGGATGTATATGGAATCTATTATGCTGAGTGAAATAAGTCAGAGGGAGAGAGATAGACAGAGAGATAGAGAATAGTCTCACTCATCTATGGGTTTTAAGAAAAATAAAAGACATCTTTACAATAATTCTCAGAGACAAAAGAGAGAAGGGCTGAAGGTCCAGCTTACTACATGAAGCTCACCACAAAGAGTGATGAGTGCAGTTAGAGAAATAACTACATTGAGAACTATCATAACAATGTGAATGAAGGAAGTAGGAAGCCTGTCTAGAGTACAGGTGGGGGTAGGGTGGGGAGGAGGGAGATTTGGGACATTGGTGATGGGAATGTTGCACTGGTGAAGGTGGGTGTTCTTTACATGACTGAAACCCAACTACAATCATATTTGTAATCAAGGTGTTTAAATAAAGATATAAAAAAAAGAAAGAGAAAAAGATTCACCAGTGGTGAAAGAACACTTAGCTGGCAGCAGAGTTGGTTCTGGTGTCCTTGCCAAATTCCTTGTTAAATCCAGGTAAAAATGTGGAGCTGGATGCAGACCCAGGCCTGTGGGAGCTCAAACTTCCTTGTGGAAAAAAGAATACTGGAGGCAGAGACACTGACTCACCCGAAAACTCCCTGCATGAGGCAGTATAGTGACCAAACGCAAGGTCACTGAGAGACCTTGAACAGGGCCAACTCCAGAGCCTCAGATGACTGCATTGCTGGGGCTCCTTCCTCAGTGAGACCACATAGTACATTTTGCCCCAGGAGAAGGCTTCCTTCTAAGAACAGCCTGGTGGGATATGTGGGGGTCTGATCTTTGACCCTTGCCAGAATGATGAGATTTCGAACTGGAAACAAAACTATAAGGAATCAGGAATGAGATGTCCTGAGGTGGTGCCTTCCACTTTCCCTTCCTGGGCCCCATCTCCCAGTCAGGGAGGACCTGATTCTTTTAATCCCTTTTCTTCTGCACATTAGTGCCAAGTTTAGCTTCATGCTAGTGGCTGGGTACATAGGTACATACACAACCTTACACAAGTCAAGTTCCCTTCTTTTATTATTTTGTTTTTATTTTTGTGCCACACCCAGTGGTGCTCAGGAGCACCTGGCAGGCTCAAGGGACCATATAGGATACTGGGGATCAAACACGGGTCCTTCCTGGGTCAGCCACGTGCAAGGCAAATGCCCTATTGCTGTGCTATCACTCCAGCCCCATTTTACTTTTCCTTTGGGGAGGGAGGGGTCACACCTGGCAGCACTCAGGGGTTACTCCTGGCTCAACGCTCAGAAATCGCTCCTGGCAGGCTCAGGGGACCATGTGGGATGCCAGGATTCAAACCAATGTACTTCTGCATGCAAGGCAAATGCCCTACCTCCATGCTATCTCTCCGACCCCTTATTTTATTATATTTTTAAGCAAAACACAAATTGGATCTATTCAGACCAAGGCAGCACCACGAGATTTGGAGAGGCCCCTGCCTCCTCTCTAGGGATCAAAAAGAAACAAAACCCCAGGCCCTCCTCCCTCCAAAAAACAAACAAAATAAACCCCACAACAAGAATTCTCAGCCTCATAAGATGCAAAAATGTCTTAAGAGTATTTATATATGTACCATTTTTGATAAATACAGACCAAATGCCAAAAAAGCAGGCATCTGATTGCTAGTATCCCATCTACTTCTGCCTCCCCGCCTCCACCTGCTGCTATCCAGAATACAGGTAAGGGGCTGGCCCTGCAGAACAGGTGACTACAATCCAGCAGGTGAGAAAGATTAGAGAATGAAACAGGCTGCATAATCTCATCAGCAGCTGAGCAGATCACTAGTTCTCAACACTAGATGAGCTCAGTCTTCCCTTTCCACATCCCTCTCCTGATCAGGCCCCTTCAGAGATTAAACCCCCCTCCTGTCCCATAGGCTGTATGATCCTTGAGAGCAAAGGCTGTGGCTCACTCTTAGCTGTGCCCCCAGTCCCTGAACAGCATACAGCAAAAAATGCAGGAATTGAGGGGCCTTAAGGGTTGCTGACACCTTACCTCTTGGGTCCCTTCCTCCGAAGCAGCGACCTCAGGTGGGAGTGGGCAATGTCAGATGAGCTTGTCTGGTGAGAAAGGCACAGTCATCAGTCAGCCCACTGCCCCCTTGATAGCCAGCCATGGAGAAGATGGTTAGTATGACTCAACGATGGTCACTCCTTGTGCCACCCACGTGGACATCTTCAGGTGCTTCTCCTACTTTTACATCTGTGGAGTTCCCAGGCAAGGCTGGGGCCTGGGCCAGAGTCCAAAAGCCTGTGTCTGAAACTGTATGTTCCCTGATCCAGCACCACCCCTGTGGCCAAGGGACAAGGCTGCCTGTTTCTGAGAAACCATTTGTTTGGTCACCAGGAAGTTAGTTGCCTTTCACTCTGGTTTGTCCCTCTGCCCACTCAGAGCTGGTCTGGACCAGTTTGTGTGGCTCAGGGAGGACAAAGACTGGTATGCCAGCAGAAATTTCTTTTCTTTTCTTTTTTTTTTTTTCTGGAGATGGGGGCACACCCGGCAGCGCTCAGGGGTTACTCCTGGCTCTGTGCTCAGAAATCGCCCCTGGCAGGCTTGAAGGACATATGGAATGCTGGGATTCAAACCACCATCTGTCCTGGATCTGCTGAATGCAAGGCAAACACCCTACCGCTGTGCTATCTCGCCGGCTCCAGCAGAAATTTCTGGAAGAACCTTTGACCCTCCCCACCTGATCCTCTGCCACTAGCTGGTTCTGAGCACCCTCCCTTGGGGGTGGCACTGTACTTGGTGCCTGTAGCCTGAAAACAGGTGACCTGTGGTTCTGGTAAGCACTCTAAAGAGTTGCTGGGTTCCGTTTATCTAAATGCCCTAGAAGATAATTCAGCAGCCAGCAACCAAGCCTCTGGCATTTCCAGAGCTGTATCTTGTTGGCAGCTTTCCTGACTAAAATCACTACCCCTAGCTGACAATGACTCTCCCATGCACAACAGTGGGCTCTGGTTCTAGGTGAGCCAGGCAACAGGAGAAAAATTAGTGTAGTTATTCCTGTAGGGCTCTTAATAAACTGGCCAGACATTAAGAAATGCCCTATGATATCAGCCCCAACATAATTGCTCTGAGCAAGGTCATCAGTGAATCTGAATCAACAAAATTGCACTAACCAAGGGGCAAGCTTGGCAGGCTGCATGAGAGACCTGTAACCCTGGAAAGCCAAAGGCTCTGAGTTTCCCTTGCTCACAGTCTGTCCATTCACATAACTCCCAACTAAAACCGGGCTGCAGACCTATTGTGCAGGATTCGTGGCACAATGTCTACAAGGTTGTGTCTTCAGAGCGCCTGTCAATGATGTCTGTTCCTATGTGCTTCCAGCATACCAAGAAACACTTGACATGGACATTTGCCACCCAGTATGATTAACTTCCAATAAAGAACAATCGCACTCAGAGCAATAGCACAGCGGTAGGGCATTTGCCTTACATGTGGCAAACCTGGGACAGACCCAGGTTCGAGTCCCTACATCTCATATGGTTCCCCAAGCCTTTCAGGAGTGATTTCTGAGTGCAGAGCCAGGAGTAACCCCTGAGCGGTGCCGCCAGGTGTGGCCTCCCCCCCCCAAAAATTAAATAAATAAAACAATAAAAATCAATCCTGGACCACCTAAATCAATATAATTTTTATTTTGTCAGTCTAGGTAAGTTTCTATGACTTACAGTGAAGAGATCTAACAGAAGCTGCAGCTTCTCACAGTCACAGGGTGAGAAGAGGGCAGGAATTAGAGTTGGCCAATACCCGAAGGGAAGGAAATGTAGTCAGAGGCCTGGTTAGGGCACCAGGGCTGTTGGGTAGGCTTTCATTGGGCCCTGGAGGGCACCACAGTAGAGTAGACTCTTACCAGGCTCTGGGTCCTGCCCTGCTAGTTAGATGGGTTCCAGTAGACATGCAGGCAGGCCTCCCAGCATTCCAAGTCTTCTCCAAGATGTATTATCAGGGGCACAGTATTCAAAGAAGTAAGGTCCTCACTCTAGTCCCATCATCTCTCTGATCCCTGGGGTTTGCTCCCTAGAGATACAAGGGTCTTTTTTTTTTTTTTAGTCTTAAACACTGTGATTTACAAAGTTGATCATAATTGAGTTTCAGTCTTACATGTACATGACTTCACCCATGAACATTTCCCACCACCAGTGTCCCCAGTTTTCCCCCCCTCCCTGCCTATCTCTGAGGCAGGCATTTCTCTCTCTCTGCTTCTCTCCTCCCCTTTATTTTTTCTCTTTATACACTGGGATTTGCACTATTGTTAATGAAGGAATACCGTGCATGTCACGTTATCTCTGTCCAACACTCAGTTCTTGTCCAGAGTGATCAGTTCCAACTATTATTGTCATAGTGGTCCCATCTCTTCTGTGGATCATTTTCATTCAAGGCTGGCCAGAAGCAGAGCTTGTGCGGTTGAGAAATGGCATCTGTTCTCAGGAAACGTGAAATGGAAAGACAGCAGAGGCTCTAGGCAGATGTCAACATCCACAAAAAAGGCAGTGGACCAGTTTCAGGGAGAAAGTCACTCCTGTAGAATTTGTTATTCTCAGAGAAGAAGACTGGGGGTACAGGGCAGCTTTGGGTACTGGCCTCTCAAGGGCCAGGACACTGACCACCGCATTGAGGGCACAAATACCATGTCTGCATGACCTGGGTCAGCTGTGAAAGGATGACCAGGAGATGCCTGAGGCATAGAACTTCTCAGGCCAGTCGCCATCCACACCGCCCTCCTTGTCTTCATCTGAATCATCATCATCTCCACTGGATGCTGTGCAGATGGCCCCAGCCAGGTAGCCCAGCTGTCCAGGGGCCCCCATGCCTTGCTCCTCCTTCTCTTCCTGCTGTTTCTGGGTGGCCAACTCATGATAGCAGAGACTGCAGACACGTAGAGGCTTGGGGGAGAGGCGTGGCAGGAGGAAACGCTCGCGGGAGCATTCAGCACAGACCACAAAGCCACAGTTGCGGCAGTGGTGGCGCCGGGTGATGGCTGAGAAGCGTGTTTGTGTGCAGCGCATGCAGATGTCCGTAGCCTTGTCAGGGATCCAGGGTGCTGCATGCTCTGTGTTGGGCGGGCGGCCTGTAGTCAGCAGCTGCCTCCTCACGCATTCCTCAATGTGGCTGATCCATTCCTGGCGCTCTGTCGTAGAGGCAGCTGACACCACGAAGGACTTCTTGGCTGTCTTGATCATCCAGCGGTTCTTGGCCTGCAGGGTCTCTGGCAGCAGTTCCAGGGTCACCTCCTCCAGGGGAATGATGTGTTGGCTGCGGTACTTCCGCTTGCTGAGCACGATGCTGCCATACACTAAGATGTCGTTGAAGAGGAAGAAGATGCGTGGCTTGGCCTTCTTGCGGCACTCCTTGGTCAGCACGCCCTCGCCTAGAAGCACACGGCCGGGCAGGGCCAGTGGCTGCCCTGATGCCCCAAAGCAATTCTCCACTGCAGCAATGCGCTGGCTGTTGATCTCCGTGTTTGCCAGGTAGTCCATCTTTGCCAGGGCTGGGCTGTGGGAGAAATGGCAATAAGGCGTTAGCTGTCCCCAAGCCGGGGCTCAGGCTGAAGTGTCTAGGCTCCACTGCCCACATAACTCACTTGGCCCTCTGAGCCAGGCATCCCACTCAGTTCCCCTTTGCAGCCCAGTGAGCCCATTGGGTCAACCCTTCTAAGAAACTTGACCTCCCGGAGTGGGGATGGACGCAGAGACAGTCTCCAGGGGGAAAGTAGCAGCAAAGCTGGATGATGGAGCGGGCCAGCACTGCGGCATTGGTGATATGGTTGGGCAGTGCTAAGGACCAAGGATCAAGAAAGCTGGGACTCTGCTTTCTTTTTTTTTTTTAATATTTTTAATTATCTTTATTTAAACACCGTGATCACAAATATAATTGTAGTTGTATGATTACAGTCATGTAAAGAACACCCCCCTTCACCCATGCAGGATTCCCACCACCAATTTCCCAGATCTACCTACTCCCCACCCCACCCACACCTGTACTCGAGACAGGCTTTCTTTTTCCCTCATTCATTCACATTGTTATGATAGTTTTCAGTGTAGTTATTTCTCTAACTGCACTTATCATTCTATGTGGTGCGCTTCATGTCATTAGCTGCACCTACATGGAAGGATGGGGGGAAGTAAGGGTTGGGACTGAGGCAGTAAAATATTAGAAATGAGCTTTGTAGGGCAGTATCAAGGTCCCAATACAAAATGAATATTATGGATATATAGAATATATGCACACAATAATATCAATATGAAAACAAAGAGAAAAAATTTCCACTGACTGTCCCAATATAAACCAGTGCTAGAACAGCCTGCCCTCCTCCCAGAGCGCATTCCCATTAGTGTAGGGAGAGATAGAGGGAAAGCCTGTTGATCCCTATGGAGTCCACCTAGACCGATGCCCAGGGAAGACTGAAATCCAGGGGGAAAAAACCCTATACCTGGCAAGAGCTGGTCTCCAGAATCAAAGAGGAAACCGGAAGCCAGATGTCTGCCTGCCTTCCTCCCCATGCACCTCCCCCCTGGAGTATGGAGGGAGGGGGGAACCTGAGGACCACTAAGAGTCCACCTGAACCCACTTCTGGCCATCTGAGCTGGCACCCAGGGAGGGCCTGGGGACTCTGCTTTCTTTTTTTTTTTTTTATTTTTTTTTTATTTTTTTTTTTTTGTGGTTTTTGGGTCACACCCGGCAGTGCTCAGGGGTTATTCCTGGCTCCAGGCTCAGAAATTGCTCCTGGCTGGCACGGGGGACCATATGGGACGCTGGGATTCGAACCGATGACCTCCTGCATGAAAGGCAAACGCCTTACCTCCATGCTATCTCTCCAGCCCGGGACTCTGCTTTCTTATTAACTGCTCCCAATTCACTACATACCCAGAACTTTCTACCTCAAATATAAAGGTGCAAGTTCAATAAGAGGTCTGTGACTCCAACCAATCGGGGCCCGGAGAGATAGCACAGCGGCGTTTGCCTTGCAAGCAGCCGATCCAGGACCAAAGGTGGTTGGTTCGAATCCCGGTGTCCCATATGGTCCCCCGTGCCTGCCAGGAGCTATTTCTGAGCAGACAGGCAAGAGTAACCCCTGAGCACCGCTGGGTGTGGCCCCCCCCCCCCAAAAAAAAAAGAGGTCTGTGACTTCAACCAATCACCAACTTTTTAGCCAACAAACCAAATTACTACAGATTCTGCTCCACTGATTCAGCATGTGAGCCCAGAGTTATTAGTAGCCATCATAGGCTGCATGCTTTCTCAAGGAAAAGCACAACCATCTCTCTAGTCCTCAACCAAACCTAGGAGGTGAATCTTGCCTGGACAGGAGGGATACTGAGTCTCTGACAGTAAGAAGGGATCCTAGAGTGGAGACAGAATATACTATTGAGAACTCTAGTTTAGGCAGCATTTCCCTACAGACAAGCTATGGTTAGTAGACTGTGGCCTGAGGGTCAAATATGGCCCCTCAGCCTGTTTTTGTAAATAAAGTTTTACTGGAACATAGCCACATTCATTTACAGTGGTCTAACTGTTCTCACACTGCAAATGTAGAGCTCAGAAGTGGTAATTTGACCATGAAGCCTCAAAGCATACAAATGTCTTGTTATTTGCCTTTTCTAGGACTTTACTGACCCCCACCACCCCACTGGAAAATTACCTATTTTATTTTTCCTGATATTTTCTTGTCTCTCCATTGTTGGTTTTGGTACTTCTTATTTTCCTGACTCAATACTGAACAGTGGGAGCAGAGCTTTTCTTATTCAGTGCTATAACCCCAGTGCTTGAGTACTGCTAAACAGCTAGTAGATCATTTTTGTTTGCTTGTTTGGGGGCCACACCCATTGGTGCTCAGGGGTTACTTCTGGCTCTATGCTCAGAAATCCCTCCTGGCAGACTTGGGGAATCATGTGAGATGCCAGGGATCAAACCCAGGTCTGTCACGTGTTGGCTGCGTTCAAGGCCTACCACTGTGCTATCTCTCCAGCCCCTCGTAGATATATCTGAAGTAGTCAGCGAATAAATGAATCTTTGTAAGATTCCCAATCAGGGTCTACCATGTTTCAGAGCATGATTAAGTTATTACTTCTGAAAAGGAAATAAGTGGAAGCTGACTCCTGCCACCAGCATCTGCATACATAGAGATGTAACACACCTGGGCTAGGTCACAAGCCTATATCACACTCTGTTTCTGGGCCACCCTTAAACCACATGAAATTCAGCATATTGGACACCTGTGGGAAGCCAGTGCAAGTCCCAACATAAAAGCTGGTATATTACATAACAGGGGTTCTTAGCCCCCGAGTCACATACCATTTGCCCTCCCAAGATTATATGGTGTCATAGAAGTGCTACCACATCACTTTATGTCAGAATTGCTATCCTGAAGTTGATCTTGGCTATGCGTTGCAAATTAGTGATGATCAGTGTCAGACTTGGGTGCTCCTGCTACTAAATATTGGGTCCCGAATATGAGCCACCTGGGAACATTCCAGATGCTATCTAAGACTCCAGGACTAAATCTGGAGGCCCTGGGATGGATCAGATTAGACTTCAATCAGGAGGAATTCATAGTGCCATAAAGAGAAAGTGAAGTGGTTTCTGCAAAACAGAACTATAGAAGCCCAGAAGCAGGGAAAGGAGAAAGCCCAGGTTCTGCTCACATAATGAAAGACAGCCCAATCTACTACCTGTGTCAAAATGTGGAGTGACAACATACATCAATAAGCAAAAGCAATGCATAAAATGATAGGCAGAATTTGATCCCAGTGTTCAAGAATCTATGAAGAGTAATTGGTAGGACAGACCTCCATCTGAGAATGGCTCTCAAGAAAAAACAATAAATAACAGAGTTGGTGAGGCTATGGATATGCTGGAACTCTGTACTTTATATACAGGAGTATTGAATGCATTGTCCCTGCTATAGAAAAATGCGCAGAGGGGCCAGAGCGATTGCACAACAGTAGGGTGTTTGCCTTGCACAGGGCCAACACGAGACGGACCCAGATTTGATTCTCGCCATCACATTTGATTCCTGCCATCACATATGGTTCCCCGAACCTGCCAAGGGCAGCTTTCTGAGTAACCTCTGAGCGCTGCTGGGTGTGGCTCCAAAACCTCACCCCTCCCCCAAATAAGAGTGCAAAAATACCTTAAAAAATCCTTAAAAAATAGTTATATAAAGGGACTGGAGAGAGAGAGAGAGAGAGAGAGAGAGAGAGAGAGAGAGAGAGAGAGAGAGAGAGAGAGATAGCACAGTGGTAGGGCATTTGCCTTGCATGTGGCCAACCCAGGACTGACCCAGGTTCGATTTCTGGCATCCCATATGGTGCCCCGAGCCTGCCAGGAGTGATTTCTGAACACAAAGCCAGGAGTAACCCCTGAGAGCTGCCGGGTGTGGCCCCAAAATCAAAAAAGGGGGGGTTATAAAAATAAAAATTTCAGGGGCCTGAGCGGTGGCACAAGTGGTAGGGCATTTCCCTTGCACTCGCTGACGTAGAACGAACCTCGGTTTGACCCCCCCAGCATCTCATGATCCTCAAAAGCATCTCATGATCCTCAAAGCCAGGAACAATTTCTGCACATAGCCAGGAGTAACCCCTGACATCATTGGATGTGGCCCCTTCAAAAAATAGAAATTCCACATGTCCTGTAGTCCTACAACTAGGCATAAAAGAAGTTAAAGCAGGCTCTTTAAGAGGTATTTACACCCCATGCTCAGTGACTGATGATGAAAAACAAAATGCAGCACCACATGCTGGGTGTGATGCAACCTTAGAAAGATGATCCTGGGCCCGGAGAGATAGCACAACGGTGTTTGCCTTGCAAGCAGCCGATCCAGGACCAAAGGTGGTTGGTTCGAATCCCAGTGTCCCATATGGTCCCCCGTGCCTGCCAGGAGCTATTTCTGAGCAGACAGCCAGGAGTAACCCCTGAGCACCGCCAGGTGTAGCCCAAAAACCAAAAAAAAAAAAAAAAGAAAGAAAGATGATCCTGAGTAAAGGAATAAAGGCTACACATGGGTGACCCCAATACAATACTCAAAAAAGTAAGCCAATCACAAAGTAGCAAAAAAAAATTTATATGAGAACCTGTCGGAACTAAATTCAAAGAAAGAGAACTAAATTCAAAGAAAGAGAAAGTAGCATAATGGTTATCAGAAGCCCGAGGGTGGGGGAAGGAGACTTTGTTATTTATTGAAGACTGAATCTTGGTTAAAAATGTATTTGGGGGGCCGGGTAGGTGGCGCTGGAGGTAAGGTGTCTGCCTTGCAAGCGCTAGCCAAGGAAGGACCGCGGTTCGATCCCCCGGCGTCCCATATGGTCCCCCCAAGCCAGGGGCGATTTCTGAGCACATAGCCAGGAGTAACCCCTGAGCGTTAAACGGGTGTGGCCCAAAAACCAAAAAAAAAAAAAAAAATGTATTTGGGGGGGGCCGGAGAGATAGCATGGAGGTAAGGCGTTTGCCTTTCATGCAGGAGGTCATCAGTTCAAATCCCGGCGCCCCATATGGTCCCCTGTGCCTGCCAGGAGCAATTTCTGAGCCTGGAGCCAGAAATAACCCCTGAGCACTGCCGGGTGTGACCCAAAAACCACAAAAAAAAAAAATGTATTTGGGGGGCCCGGAGAGATAGCACAGTGGTGTTTGCCTTGCAAGCAGCCGATCTAGGACCCAAGGTGGTTGGTTCGAATCCCGGTGTCCCATATGGTCCCCCGTGCCTGCCAGGAGCTATTCTGAGCAGACAGCCAGGAGTAACCCCTGAGCACCGCTGGGTGTGGCCCAAAAACCAAAAAAAAAAAAAAATGTATTTGGGGGGGCCAAGCGGTGGCATAAGCAGTAAAATGTCTGCTTTGCCTACACTAGTCTAAGACAGACCTCGATTCGATTCCCCCATGTCCCATATGGTCCCTCAAGCCAGGAGCGATTTCTAAACACATAGCCAGGAGTAACCCCTAAGCGTCAGCAAGTGTGGCCCAAAAAACAAAAACCCAAAAAAAAAAAAAAAAAGTTTTTTTTGAGAATGGTGGACATGGGGGTCAGAGCAATAACAGAACAGGTTTGATTCCCAGAATCCCATATGGTCCCGCAGGAGTGATTCCTGAGTACAGAGCCAGGAATTTACTCCTGAATACCACCAGATGTGGCTCAAAAACAAACAAAAAAAGGTGAACATGGGAGCTGGAGATATAGCATGGAGGTAAGGCGTTTGCCTCTCATACAGAAGATCAGTGGTTTCGAATCCCGGCGTCCCATATGATCCCCTGAGCCTGCCAGGAGCGATTTCTGAGCATAGAGCCAGGAGTAATCCCTGAGCACTGCCGGGTGTGACCCAAAAACCAAAATCCAAAAAAAAAAAAAAAAAAAAAAAAATCGTAGCAAGAGGTGAGGACTGGGAGCTAGGTGTAATCCAGAATGAAGAGATTAAATAAGACTTCACCTTTACTTCCAAGGTTTTTGTTTTTACTTAGGAAAGTACGAAGAAAATATGATTTGATCCTGATACCAGTTACTTCTAGGAAGCCGGAACATGAGCTTCCTTTTCTTTCAATTTTTTTTCTAAATTTAAGACTTTCTTTTTTGTTTTTGTTTTTGGGTCCTATCTAGTGGCACTCAGGGTTTAGTCCTGGCTCTGAGCTCAGAAATTGCTTCTGGCAGGCTGGAGGGACCATATGGGAAACAGGAAATCAAACCACTGCCTGCCATGGTTTGACTGTGTGTAAGGCAAATAGCCTGCTGCTGTGCTATCTCTCTGGTCCCAATAAATATAAGATTTTCAAAAGGAAAAAAACACCAAGATAGTGTCTGAGTGCAGACCTCCAAACTCCAACACCAAGGATGCCAGCCTGCAGGCTATATACAGGATCATCTTGCTACCTTGAATATAGTGTCAAACCACCTCGCAGAACTAGGTGAAAACACCAGGACTATTACACTTGAGGCAGATGTGGGGAATGGAGGGTAGGTAAGCATCTGACCTCGTCTGTTCTGTGGCATCTGGGGAGATCTAGAGGCAAGGCCTTTCTCTGACTAGGTGACACGAGGACATGAGCAGGATACGAGGGGAGAGCTGCAGGCAGTGATTGTGGGTGGCAGAGTTGGGGGGGGGGGTTTAGTACTGGCTCCCATTCCTCAGGTCTCTCCACTATGGACTTGCAGGCTGATCTATGACTGACAGCCCCTCCTTGCCCTGTTGTCCCGTTAAGTTTGGTGGTGAAACTAGAGTAGCCCAAGGGTGCCTATGTGTGTGTAATTTGTGGTGCCAGGCACAGGAGGATTAGGCCTAAGGATTAACAGAAGTCAGTTAACTATGACTGGGCTTCAGTGAACAGTTAGAAGAGTATTTGGGGGGGGGGCGCAGAGAGATAGCATGGAGGTAAGGCGTTTGCCTTACATGCAGAAGGTCGGTGGTCCGAATCCCAGCATCCCATATGGTCCCCTGAGCCTGCCAGGAGCGATTTCTGAGCGTAGAGTAACCCCTGAGCACTACCAGGTGTGACCCCCCCCCCAAAAAAAAGAAGAGTATCTTGGGATGATTCAGGATTCTGACCCTTGAGATTACCCCGAGTGACAGGACTGATTTATCCTCCATCCCTCCTTTCAGCAAGCTTCAACATAGTCCATCCTGACTCCATATCTTTCTGATCCTACAAAGATTTAACCAAGTCCTACTGTGTGCTGAGCACTAGTTACAGCAGGGAGATGAGCCCAGGCCTATCGTAAATAGGATACTGCTGGGAGAGGCAAACTGGAAAGTCTTTCTATTGTGAGGGTGATAGTCCTTAAAAATAAGAATGAGGGCCAGAGTGGTAGTTCCTGCATCCCATATGGTCCCCCAAGCCTATCAGGGGTGATTTCTGAGCACAGAGCCAGGAATAAACCTGAGCACAGCTGGTGTGGCAAGAAAAGAATGAAAAGAAAGAAAGAAAGAAAGAAAGAAAGAAAGAAAGAAAGAAAGAAAGAAAGAAAGAAAGAAAGAAAGAAAGAAAGAAAGAAAGAAAGAAAGAAAGAAAGAAAGAAAGAAAGAGAGGGGCCAGTGATGTGGCGCTAGAGGTAAGGCGTCTGCCTTGCAAGCACTAGCCAAGGAAGGACCGCGGTTCGATCCCCCGGTGTCCCATATGGTTCAGAGCCCACACAGAGAAAGAATATAATGTGCAAGGGACTGCAGACAACCAAGCGTCATCTCCTTCCACAGGTCACCTGATGGTTCTCCAGCCCTCTACTTTCTCGAAGTCTCTCTTCCATGAAAAACACAGAATGGTGGAAAGTCCCCAGGCACTAAGGTAAGCACTTTGCAGAAAATTATTTCTTAGAATTCTCAAATGCTGCGCCAGGCTAGTTCCCCAATCATCAAAGTCACTGCCAAGATCGTAGCCCTATTCCAACATAACCAAGAACTACTTAAATCTGTTGACTAAACATGAAAAAACTCGGGGCCAGAGAGATAGCATGGAGGTAAGGCATTTGCCTTCCATGCAGAAGGATGGTGGTTCGAATCCCGGCATCCCATATGGTCCCCCGAGCAACCCAGGAGTGGTTTCTGAGCGTAATGCCAGGAGTAACCCCTGAGCACTGTCGGGTGTGACCCAAAAACCAAAAAGAAAAAACTCCAGTCTTCACTCCAAGGACATGTGGGAGCCCTGAGGCAGGGTTCTGGGTAGGTCTGTTTCTTGACCGGGCTGCCCACCCCTTCCTTCCTGATAGTGGAGTGGGTTGGGTAGTCCTGTGTCTTAACGGGGCTACCTCACCTCCCTGTCTTGTCTGGAGCACAAGCTGAAGTCAGTTAACTATCTTTCAGATTGCACAAGATCTCAGTAGAAATTTTGTACACAGGAACACCCAGCAAGTAATAAGCAAGTAATCTAAGTGCCAAGAATGACCCCACACGACCCCTCCTAATCCCTGGGCCCCTGACACTCTCTCCAGAGACAAACAGCTCATTCTAAATTCCAAAGAAGAAATTCCTTAGGCTGCAGATAACTGGAGATCAAATTTCAGCGACTGGGAAGTTCCAGTCCTACCTGCAAAGAAACTTACTTCCCTTCTCCCCAGTGAGGAGGGAGAAAAATCACAAACCTCTTTCAAGAAGACAGAGGGGCAAAGATTTCTGCAGAAAAGGACCGGCTCTCCCTCTTTCTTTCTTTTTCTTTATTCATGTCTTTATACAATTGGCTTTCCCTCTTTTTTAGGCAGTGTCTGTTACTTCCTCTGAAATGCAGAGGCCCTGCTCCCTTTGACAATTCTCATAAAAAAAAAAAAAAAAAAAAAAAAAAAGTCACCAAAGCCAGGCATCTCCTGCGTGGTGGTGAGGCAGGTTGGAGAAAGCCCAGACTGAACCTACTGTCCACCCTTTTCCCTTCTCCCCCTGGTTTGAGCGTTACCCCCAATCCAGCTCTGCAAAGTCGCTTCCTGGAGGCCCAGAGAATCAGGAGCAGAACAAAAGTTACCTGCATTCCTAGGGTCCAGGGGGCAACTCTCCACTCTCCACCGCGCATTGCAGGGGATCCCACAGTCTTACCTGAGCCCCAAGAGTCTCTTACCGTTTCTCTCCCCCAATTCTTGCAAACCTGTGAAGACCCCAACTTTGGTTGGCCAGCAACAGATTTCCTTTCCTCCGCCTTCTGCTCAGGGCCGGAGTCCAAAACAACGCGGGTAGTTACCACCGCCCCGCCCAATCCGGGGCCCTGAGATCACCAGGGCCGGGTGGCCCAAGGGAAAGTCACCTGCTCAATGCCTCTGGCTGGGCCGCCGAGTCTTTACCTCCTGGGCCCCCCGCGTTCCCGGCGAGGGAGTCGGTTCTCTGCAGCTCCAACCCCGCGGCGGCCCACGTCTGCACATTCCCGACACGCCCCCGAGGCTACTCGGCCAATCGGGCGGGGCTGGGACGTCAACTCCAAGTTCAAGTCCAAGACCAAGTTCGCCCGAAAAAAGGAGCCACCGGGTGGGAGGAGTGGGCGCGGTGAGTGGGTTCGCGGGGACCGCCTACGCCCAGGGCCACAGAGGGCGTCCTAGTGGCTCCTGCTGCACCCCAACTGCTGTCACTCCGCTGCAAACTTCGTCCGCGACCCAAGTTGAACAGGCAGCTGGGCGTGGGGATGAGGCTGAGGTACGGGATTGCAGAATCGGGAATAATAGGGCGGGGGAGCCTGAAATTATTGTGCCTTCTGCTCCTCCTTCTCCATCTGCCTTGCTGCTCACTCTCAGAATCCGCATCTTTCAATAAGATTAATAATGAAAAAAAATCGGCCTGTTATGTATCTTTTAGGTTAAAGTTTTAGGGTAAGAATATTGAAACATGGGGCCCGGAGAGATAGCATAGCGGTAAGGCATTTGCCTTGCTTGCAGCCGACCCAAGACAGACGGTGGTTCAAATCCTGGTATCCCATATGGTTTGCCTTGCCTGCCAGGAGCGATTTCTGAGCACAGAGCCAGAAATAATTCCTGAGAGCAGTAGGGTGTGACCCAAAACCAAAACAAAGAAACAACATTGACACACACACAGAAAGATATTCAAGGATATTTCTGTACCATCACACAGCCCCAACATTATCAGCAGGTGAGGCATCCGCTGCTCATTTATGTCTCCTGTGACTTGGGGATTAAATCCTGGGGCCTCACAGCTCATGAGGGCTAGTTTAAGCCACCCTTGGTCTTGACTCAACATTGCATCTCACTGTTAGCTTCTTCCTGTTCCTCAAAACCTCAAGGTCTTTTCGCCTCTGGGCCTTTGTACTTCCTTCACACCTTTTAGCAGTTTCTTTTTCTTTCGGTTCTTGGGCCACACCCAACCGTGCTCAAGGGTTACATACTCCTGGCTCTGCTCTCAGAAATCACTCATGGCAGGTTCAGGGTACCATACATGGGATGGGATGCTGGGGATCGAACCTGGTTCTCCCACGCGCAAGCCAAATGCCCTACCCACTGTGCTATCATTCTGGCCCACCTTCTAGCAGTTTCTATCCTTCTTCCTCTTCCTGGTCTTCCTCAACTATACTGCTTCTCTTCCATCTGAGGCACTCAGATATGCCTCCAGAACCACCAATTAATGCTGAGTTTGTGGGAAGATTAATCCATTCTCTTTTCTATTTTGTTCTGTTCTTTTCTCTCTCTTCCTTCCATCCTTCCTTTCTCTCCTGTTTATATTTGGTAAAACGTGTTTTCAACTGTAGTCTGGTAAGCAAGGCTTTTTGTTGTGATATAGTTGACATGTAGTGTTATATATATGTTTATGTGTATAAATATGAATGTAGTGTGTGCAACATATAGATCCAAGTTTGTAGATATATGTGGCATAAATATAAGGCCATACTTTTTCATAATTACAAACTTCTTGTCCTTACTTTCTTGCAATTATTAACAACAATCAAGTAGCTGTTTATAAATAAATCCCAAAGACAAAGAATCATTCATCCAAGAAGCAACCCTACAGAAATCTGGGCCCAGAGAGCCTCAGGCTCCACATTTTGTAGTTAGCCCCTCCCAAGCAGGGGCTAGCTGTGGGTGTAAAGGCTGGGGTGGGGGCCATCCTCCTCCAAAAGGGGAAAAACTTGTGACTCAGGGAAAGGCAGCGTTGAGTCAGCCAAGCCACAAGCTATGGAAAAAATGAGATCCCATTAAAGCTTTTTCTCTTCCTCTGGTTAAAAATAAAAAACAAAACTTCTGAAGAAAACCTGGTTTCAGACTTCATGAAGCAAAGTTTAAGGATAGATCAAGGCTTAGAATTTTCAAGTAAAGTGTCTCAGCTCCCATATCTTTGGAAAATGCCACTGTTATTGGATCACTTCCTAAATTCTGTCATTGTGTCAAACACTTCATTGCAGCTGAATCTGCCCACCCCAGCCTTGGTCTTAAACAAAGCAGAGGCTGGATTATAGCACAATGGGTCAGGCATTTACCTTAAATTCCAGATTCAATCCCCTGAAGCCCATGTGGTCCTCTGAGCCATGCCAGGAGTAATCCCTGATTGCAGAGCTATAAATAAGTCCTGAGCATCACTGGGTGTAACCCAAACAAAACAAAACCCCAAACCAAAATCAAAATCAAACTAACAACTAGAGAG